>NC_037669.1:106752236-106939068 GCF_003255815.1 Theropithecus gelada
GTTTTTTTTTTTTTTTTTTTTTTTTTTTTTTTTTTTTTTTTGAGACTGAGTCTGGCTCTGTCGCCCAGGCTGGAGTGCGGTGGCCGGATCTCAGCTCACTGCAAGCTCCGCCTCCCGGGTTCACGCCATTCTCCTGCCTCAGCCTCCCGAGTAGCTGGGACCACAGGCGCCCGCCACTTCGCCCGGCTAGTTTTTTGTATTTTTTAGTAGAGAGGGGGTTTCACCGTGTTAGCCAGGATGGTCTCGATCTCCTGACCTCGTGATCCGCCCGTCTCGGCCTCCCAAAGTGCTGGGATTACAGGCTTGAGCCACCGCGCCCGGCCTCCACAGGTTTTAATAAGAAGTACTGTTGGGATGGTTAATTCTATGTCAACTTGAGTGGGCTGGGGGATGCCCAGATACCTGATAAAATATTATTTCTGGAAGAGACCAGCATCTGAATCACTAGACAGAGTAAAGAAGATCCGCCCTTGCCAACGTGGGCAGACATCATCCAATCTGTCAAGGACCTGAATAGAACAAAAAGGCGGACAATGGGCGAATTCTCTCTCTCTTCCTAAGCTGAGACATCAATCTTCTCTTACCCTTAGACATCAGAGCTCCTGGTTCTCAGGCCTTCAGACTCCAGGACTTAATGCCAGTGTGCCCCTCACTCCCATCCCCGCCAGTTCTCAGGCCTTTGTAATCAGACTGTATCACACCACTAGCTGTCCTGCTCTCCAGCCTGCTAACAGCATGTCGTGGGACTCCTTGGTCTCCATAATCACATGAGCCAATTCCCGTAATACATTTCCTCTTAGTATCTATATATTATATTTGTTCTGTTTCTCTGGGGAACCCTAATAAAATTGTCATTTGTATTAACAGCTAAAATCATCCATAATTTATTTGGATTTTTTTGACCGAAGAATTTAGAAGAGTATTTTAATTTTCAAGTTTTTTGGTTGTTATTGATTTGACTTTTTTATTGAGTAACAGCATGAAGCACATTGGATGCTACTTTTGAAATATGCTAAGAGATTCTCTTTGCGGCGAAGTATATAATCAATTTGTTAACGTTCCATAGACATACCAGCAAAATGTGTATTCTGTGTCTCCATGATACAGAATTAAGCCTGTTAGTAGTGTTATTCCAATACAAATCCTTTATAATAAAAAGGATTTATCCACTTGATTAGCTAAATGCTGACAGACATGTTAAAATTCTTCTCTGTGACTGTAGTTTTATCAAATTCTCCTCATATTCTTAATAGTCTTTGCACTTTATGTATTTTGCTGCCACAGAGTTCACTGCATAAACATTTCTGCCATTTTATCTTCACTGTGGACAGCAATACTCCTCTCAGCACCAAATCCAAAAAAAACAGAAAAGGCATAAATAAATAAATAAATGTATTCTCCTGGTTGTGTTCAAGAAGTAGTTGAGGAGTCCAATAGTGGACAAGCAACTGTGAAAAACAGACAAGAAACTGCAGAAGAAAGCCTCGCCAAGTGATAAAAGCCTTACGCAGGACATGCCAGGAGAATCTGCCACAGAAGCGTGGAAAAATGCTAGATATGCTCCACATCTGGTGATGGCAGAAGCTTGAGGCAACTACAAGGGTGATGTGTTGGGTACTGCAGCAAGAGCAGCCAGTTCTATTCAGTTTCCAGTACTCTCCATGCCCTGCACCCCCTGCTTCCTCCTTCCTGCGGTGCTTGCTGTGTTGGTTTGAGATATATCCCCATATGTAGTTGGAAAAGGGAAGAGTATTTTAACAGCTCTTTCAAGTACTGTTGTTACTCTTCTCTGATGCTACACTGAAGCTCAACTAGTGGAAGTTTCCTCAAGTTTAGTTGTATTATGTAATCTGAAACCACAGCAATTTAAAGTTTTTTCTGTTAGATCTTGAGTCAGAAAGATAAAAAATTAAAAAAAAAAAAAAGTAAAGGCTGGGTGCAGCAGCTCACGCCTGTAATCCCAGTACGTTGAGAGGCCGAGGCAGGCAGATCACAAGGTCAAGAGATTGAGACCATCCTGGCCAACATGGTGAAACCCCACCTCTATTAAAAATACAAAAATTAGCCAGGCGTGGCAGTCCGCGCCTGTAATCCCAGCTACACAGGAGGCTGAGGCAGGAGAATTGCTTGAACCCAGGAGGCGGAGGCTGCAGGGAGCCAAGATTGTGTCACTGCAATCCAGCCTGGGGATGAAGCAAGGCTCCGTCTCAAAAAAATATATAAAAAAATAAACAAATAAAAATAAAGTTTTCTCTGTCAAGTTAAAATCCGTTTGGTCAGGGACTTTTGCTTCCACATAGGAAACAGAGGGCTGTAAAGCATGGTTGCGCCTACTCTAAAAAGAAAAGGCTGAATATACTAGAAAATCTTATTTTTCTGAAACATATTGGAGGGCTGAATCTCAAAGTAGCCAAGTAACCTGAAGATTAAAGATAGCCAGTCCCTGCAAGGAGGGAGAGGCAACAGGAATTGTCTCACCTGCGCACTGCTGCAACACAAGCAGGTATGAAATCTGAGGAAGATTTAAAAGAACTGCCTACAGTGAATTGCGGGGCCTTGTATCTGTTTAACATGGGTAAGGACATCTGACAAAAAAGAAATTAGGACACCAAATGCTGCTAATTTGAAAAGATCAATACAACTGATAAACCCCTGGCTAGACTGATCAATAAACAGAGAAGACACATAATTATAAAAAGCAAGAATGAAAACGGGCTGGGCACGGTGGCTTGTGCCTGTAATCCCAGAACTTTGGGAGGCCGAGGCAGGCAGATCACGAGGTCAGGAGTTCGAGATCAGCCTGACCGACATAGTAAAACCCCGTCTCTACTAAAAATACAAAAATTAGCCAGGCGTGGTGGTGGGCTCCTGTAATTACAGCTACTTGAGAGGATGAGGCAGGAGAATTGCTTGAACCCAGGAGCCTGGGCAACAGAGCAA
Organism: Theropithecus gelada; assembly: GCF_003255815.1. NCBI lineage: Eukaryota > Metazoa > Chordata > Mammalia > Primates > Cercopithecidae > Theropithecus > Theropithecus gelada. The sequence continues at coordinate 106,755,177 of NC_037669.1, forward strand.
GACTCTGTCTCAAAAAATATATATAAAAAGAAAAGGAAAAGAAATGACCTGAACAGTCCCATATCTAGTAAATAAACTGAAATTTAAAACTGTAGTATAAAAACCTTCTCAATTAGGAAAACTCCAGGCTAATATGGCTTTTACTGGTATATTCAATTAAACAGTTAAGAAATAGTACCAATTCTATATAAACTCTTCCAATAAAAAGAAAAGCAAGAAAAAGCTTTCACTTCATTTTATGAGGCCAGTATTACCCTGATACCAAACCAGACAGAAATTACTAAGAAAACTACTGACCAGTATCCCTTGCAAAAATTCCAAACAAGGCCAGGTGTGGTGGGTCACGCCTGGAATCCCAGCATTTTGGGAAGCCGAGGCAGGCGGATCCTCCCACCTCTTCTACGTGAAGTCCATCTGGAGAAATTTTACAACAAAGTGTCAAGAAAGCTTTGTTTCTTCTAATGAAATATGTGTTTTTTCTTTCTCACATATAGTGTGACTTTAAAACTGACCATGCTTCTCATTTTGTCTTTGCTATAAAATTTACACCTTGATTTTATTAACTGTGCAAGATATCTTGACTGTTTACATATCAGAATAACACCTGGGGCCTTAATTTTCTCATTCTACTTATATTTTCCCAAACCTCAAGATTCGTTTTTGTTTTTCTATATTTTTTTATTGTTCCTTTTCTTTCTTTCTTTTTTTTTTTTTTTTTTGAGACAGAATCTCGCTCTGTTGCCCAGGCTGGAATGCAATGGCGTGATCTTGGCTCATTGCAACCTCTGCCTCCCGGGTTCAAGCGATTCTCCTGCCTCAGCCTCCTGAGTACTTGGGACTATAGGTGCGCACCATCCCACCCGGCTAATTTTTGTATTTTTAGTAGAGACGGGGTTTCACTATGTTGGCCATGTTGGCCAGTCTAGTCTCGAACTCCTGACCTCAGGCAATTAACCCACCTTGGCCTCCCAAAGTGCTGGGATTACAGGCATTTGAGCGACCACTCCGGGCCTTATTGTTCATTTTCTTATGTAACCTTAATTTCTTTGTGAAAAGAGAGAAACTACATGTAAATATGTAAATAAATGCCATAGTCACCCCATATTTGGGGTGTGTGCATGGGCATATTTACCTGTGTAAACAGCGTGGTTTTCTGTCCAGAGATGACCTTTAGTGTTTGTTGTCCTTGTGCAGAAGACGTGCTGACTCCCAGTGTTCCTTGGACCACTGACCCAGTGGTGAGTTGTTTTCCAGAAGTCTGGGGTGATGGCTGGCCAACTAAAAATGTGCCCTAAGTTAGAAAAAAATACAAAGAACTAACCGATAATTTGTTAAATTCAAATGGACTGTTCTGATCCCCTAAATAACATGTAACGTCCCATCTTACAAGCTACAACGCTCTCCCCTTTAATTCTGCGATGTAGGCAAAATAATTCAAAAGAATAGTTGTGCTCTAAGTATTACTTCCAACAGTTATCCCCACCTCTCAAACTTTGCACCGTAGTTACAGAGCAGTCTGTTGAAAACTCTGTTTTGCAATTTAGTCCTCAAAGCTGGATTTAATCATTCAGACTGATAACTATACATCTTTCTCAATAAGAACATCTGGAACCAAAATTCTATGACTTTCCTTCGAAAAGAGCCAAGACTTTAATGACAAGAGGAGAGGAGGAGGAAACCCGTTCCTAATCAAATCTAACCTAACTCTAAATATTACAACTTGATACTGTCTCTTTGATCACTCCCTTCTACGAGCAACTTTTCAACTGTACATTTTTTTTTTTTTTTTTTTTTTTTTTGAGACTGAGTCTGGCTCTGTCGCCCAGGCTGGAGTGCGGTGGCCGGATCTCAGCTCACTGCAAGCTCCGCCTCCCGGGTTCACGCCATTCTCCTGCCTCAGCCTCCCGAGTAGCTGGGACCACAGGCGCCCGCCACTTCGCCCGGCTAGTTTTTTTTTTGTATTTTTTTAGTAGAGACGGGGTTTCACCGTGTTGGCCAGGATGGTCTCGATCTCCTGACCTCGTGATCCGGCCGTCTCGGCCTCCCAAAGTGCTGGGATTACAGGCTTGAGCCACCGCGCCCGGCCTCAACTGTACATTAATACTGTTTATTACCTCATGGATTTGGGAGGCAATCAGCATAGTAGAAATCTTTCTTTAAGGCAGGAAGATCTGGGTTTAAACCCAAATTCTTTTTTTTTTTTTGAGACAGAGTCTCACTCTGTCGCCCAGGCTAGAATACTATGGAGTGATCTCAGCTCACTGCAACCTCTGTCTCGTGGGTTCTAGAGATTCTCCTGCCTCAGCCTCCCAAGTAGCTGGGATTACAGGGATGCACTACCACACCCAACTGATTTTTGTATTTTTAGTGGAGACGGGGTTTCACCATGTTGGCCAGGCTGGTCTTGAACTCCTGACAGGTGATCTGCCTGCCTTGGCCTCCCAAAGTGCTGGGATTACAGGCGTGAGCCACTGTGCCTGGCTTAAACCCAAATTCTACCATTAGCTTAGCAGGAAGATCCTGGATAAGTTACTAAAGTGTTTCTCAATCTCTATTTCCACTTCTCTCAAAACGAGCACAAAAAGATAAAAAAATTTTTTTTTCTTTTTTTTTTTTTTGAGACAGGGTCTTGCTCTGTCACCCAGGGTGGAGTGCAGTGGTGCGACCACAGCTCACTGCAGCCTCAACCTCCCAGGTTCAAGCAATCCTCCCACCTCAACCTTCAGAGTTGCTGGGACTACAGACATGCACCACCACGCCCAGCTAATTTTGGTATTTTTAGTAGAGACAGGGTTTCGTCATGTTGCCCAGGTTGGTCTCGAGCTCCTGGGCTCAAGCGATTCACCCTCCTTGGCCTCCCAAAGTGCCAGGATTACAGGCATGAGCTACCACACCCAGCCAAGATATAGCTATAGATAACATGGCTAAGGTGTTAGTATTGAATCCTGATCCCAGAGCTGTAAAGGTCAATCAATTATGATTAAGCATAGTTACCAAATAGCTAAATGATTTAAAATATCAGTTACAGATAACCAGACCTGGGGAGTTTGCTTGAGGATGTAAGATGTGTAAGTCAGGTGCTGAGATATCCCTCCAGGGCCGGCGGTACTTTGAGTTCCTCCTCCTGCTGTTCCTCCTCCTGTTCCTCCTCCTCCTCCTGCACTGCTGCCTCCACCACTGCCACCGCCTCCACCACCTCCTCCTCCTCCGGCACCACTCCCACCACTGGCAGCTGAGCCAGACTGGAGATCTAAAAATACAGTGAATGACAGCAACATCACAAAATGTATCAAGCAAAGCTTTAACATAAAAATGAGCCCAGAGAGATGTTTCCCTTTTAGTGCCATTCCTTCTCCTTTCCCATTTTCCTCCTTCTTTTCTGTAATCTACCTACCCTGTGACAAGAGTGAGGAGAACCTCCTAGATTTTTAGATCAGAATCTATTTCCTTTCAACTGCATGACAACTGACTGTATTTCGGCTCTGAGTACAATGAAGATACGTTGACGTGGTCATGGGAGATCAAGAGAAGGCTTGCTACTGACATTTTCTAGCTAAGTATTTTTCTGAGACGGAGTCTCACTCTATCGCCAGGCTGGAGTGCAATGGCAAGATCTTGGCTCACTGCAACCTCTGCCTCCCGGGTTCAAGCGATTCTCCTGCTTCAGCCTCCCAAGTAGCTGAGACTACAGGCGCGTGCCACCACGCCCAGCTAATTTTGTATTTTTAGTAGAGAGGGGGTTTCACCATGTTGGCCAGGATGGTCTCGATCTCCTGACCTCATGATCCGCCCGCCTTGGCCCTCCGAAGTGCTGGGATTACAGGTGTGAGCCACTGCACCTAGCCTCTAGCCAAGTATTTTAATCAACACTTAAATGTGCTCAGATAGGTGCTTCCCAACTTTTGGGCATCTGATTCAATGTCAGTGAATTGATGGAATTTAGTGTCACTTTACAGTGCTCAATGCTGTCTCCCTGTCTTGGGAAAAATGAAGACTTCCCTTCATTTACAATGATCCCAGGACCCCATTCTTCTTTGCCTTTCAAATCCCACGTCAAAACTCTTTTTCCTTCTCTTTTGGTGAGATAATGCATTTGAACTACCTGCACTATGAATATTCACTCAAGAATATTTCCAATTTCCTTCTCCACCTTCATTCCAGTGATTACTGCAACAACTTCCTTCCCAATGGTTTATTTTTGCCCCAAGAATATCACAAGAATCTAAGTAGCTCCCTGGATGACTTCTGAAATATTTATATTTATACTGTGCTTTTCTTACATATTTAACTTTTGGACATACCACTGCTTAGGTATGAGGAAAAAATACCAAGTGAGAGTGGAACTGACCCATCATGGTCAATGAACACAAGGATGGTTAGCTGACACACTGCATTTTGGCAAGGGCGGTTAACTTCTAATGACCCTGAATGCTATACCTTTCTACTTCTGATTCAGAGAGAAATAATTTCCTTTTATCCTATCCTCTTCAACACTGCCCAAATTGTTTTTCTCGATACGTCAAAGCAAAAGTTTCTGTAACGGCAAATAAACTGCCTCATTTCCATGGGGCTTTAAGACTTACACACCTAGGCAGAGTCTGTATTTCTCTTTCCACCTCTAAACCTAGCAGAAGTAAGGAATACATCCAAACCAGCTGCCCCCAAGCTTTGTGGCACCAGGGACCAGTTTCATGGAAGAGAATTTGTCCATGAATTGGGGCAGGAGGTGGGGGGTGGTTTGGGATGAAACTGTTCCACCTCAGATCATCAGGCATTAGATTCTCGTAAGGAGTGAGCCACCTAGATCCCTTGTATGCACAGTTCTCAACAGGGTTTGCGCTCCTGTGAGAATCTAGCGCCACTGCTGATCTGACGGGAGGCAGAGCTCAGACAGTAATGCTCCTTCACCCTCCGCTCACCTCGTGCTGTGCGGCCCAGGGGTCAGGGACCCCCATCTAAACAAAGCCAAACGGACGCACTCGATTCCAATCCTATGCCAACCTGTCCCCAAAAATAGACTTCCAGCTTCTCTGAGTAGATGGATCTTCCCTCAGGTAACACCAGATAATTTTCAGACACCACTTCATTCATGGTTCCTGTAGACGGCTTTCTCCTAACAGCCTCACTAGCCATCTCTCTCCAGTGTAATTCATTCCTGATCCCAAATGCTGAGGAGCAAATCCACTTCTAGTTAAATTATCGTTATGTGTTAAATCAATCTGGGCAAATGCTACCATTACACCACCCAACAGAGTTACGGAAATGCTTTCTGAAACAGGTAAGAACTACCCTCAGGTGGACAAGATGAACACACACACAGAACCAACAACCAAACGATTCAACCCAACGGTTTCACTTACTAGCACTGTTTGTAGCTCGCAGGATGGCTCCCTGAGGGATCAGCAGCAGTTTTCCTTTTCCTGAAGGGTTCTTGCTGTTTGTAGTTAGGTAGAGTTTAGTGCCAGGAGGCAAATTTGCCAAGTTGGCCAAATTAGTGGCTGGTAGCTGCAATGTTGCCATTACTAAAATGGTAAAGGAGAAAAAATTGTAAGATAAATTGAAACTAAGGGCAACACTCTAAAAAGGCAATAAAATCTTATTTTAGAACACTAACAAGCAATAAACTCAAAGTTTGTTTCCCAGATGCACAGTGCTTTAAAGACTGATATTCTTAAATATCCTGCTAATTAAAAAATAATTTATAGACCAAAAAGCCTGCCAGAGGCTCTTTATATTTGTATATAATAGGGTGACCGTATGTCCTGGTTCTGCCTAAAACAGTTCTAGGTTACACCCGTCCCATTGTAATTATTAACAGTGACTCTTTTTACTCTCATAAATACTATGGTTTGGACAATTAATGAAACAATCACCCTATCTATGGAGGAATACATATTTTCCCCCATTTGTTTAAAGTCAAAGTTAGGGCAAATTTGTGCTCCTGACTGGCAAGTACCGTTGGCTCTCTGTATCCCCATAGATTGGGAGAAAAAAAGATGAGTACATCTGTACTGAACATGTACAGACTTTTTCTTGTCATTATTCCTTAAACAACAGAGTGTAACAACTATTTACACAGCATTTACACTGTTATTAGGTATTAAAACAACCTAGAGGTGATGTAAAAGTACACCAGAAGATCTGCATAGGGGACTCGAGCATCTGTAGATTTTGCTACCTGCAGTAGGGGGTCCTGGAACCAATCCCCCACGGTACTGAGAAATGGTGTGTGTGTGTGTGTGTGTGTGTGTGTGTGTGTGTGTGTAAACTTTAAGCTAAATATCTACCTTTAAGTGAAATGTCCATAAAAAAGAACAAACATTTCAATACACTTCTTACAGCATCAACCTAACTAGGCTTTCCTAGACAAGATCAAATAGCAAACAAAATCACTAGCAAAGGAAATATTGGACAGAGCTTCTGCTGAAAGGGCCCCCAGTGATGATCCGTTTTACCTGAACCCTGGGATCCACTCTTCTGAGGACCAGCGGCAGTGACCTGGGCCTTGGTTAAGGTCTGCACTGGCTGAGCAACAATGGTTCCTCCACCTCCACTCACAATTGCTTTGGCAACTCCTTGGGTCACAACTTGCTTTGGACCAACTGCTTTGGAGACAGAAGAGCTGGCCTTGGCTACCAGGATCTGGCCACCACTGATCGCCACAGCCTGCTTCACTGTTGAAGGTAAAGCAGACCCAACTGGTACCCCGACAACCTGTTCAAAACAGAGCAGAGTCCAATGGTAGAACAGCAGTCACTGTTTTGGCAAAGAGCAAAACAAAGACCGGCACACAATACATGCAGCCTAATTTGGTCATCTAGGAAACCTACCTACACAGGTGTGAACGGCAACCGTATTTCTTACACTTGGGTATTACAATAATAGAATCTTAACAATTGTTGTCTTACCTAAGCTACTTTTTATAACTTACTTTAATAGAAAATTTGGGAAATTCAGAAGTATAAAGTTTGGCCGGGCATGGTGGCTCACGCCTTTAAGTAATCCCAGCACTTTGGGAGGCCAAGGCAGGAGGATCATTTGAGGTCAGGAGTTCGAGACCAGCCAGGCCAACATGGTGAAATCTAGTCTCTACTAAAAATACAAAAATTAGCCGGGCATGGGACATGCACATGTAGTCCCATCTACTCTGGAGGCTGAGGTGGAAGAATCCCCTGAACCTGGGAGGCGGAGGTTGCAGTGAGCGGAGATCATGCCACTGCACTCCAGTCTGGGTGACGGAGTAAGACTCTGTCTAAAAAAAAAAAAAATTAGCCAGTACAGTGGCACACATCTGTAGTCCCAGCTATTCAGGAGGCTGAGGCAGGGGAGGATCCCTTGAGCCTAGGAGTTCAAGGCTGCAGTGAGCCGTGATCATACCACTGCCCTCCAGCCTGGATGACAGAGCAAGACCCTGTCTAAGGGAAAAAAAAAAAAAAAGCAAGAATAATACTTAGGCCAGGTGCGGTGGTTCATGCCTGTAATCCCAGTACTTTGGAAGGCTGAGGTGGGTGGATCATGAAGTCAGGAGATCGAGACCATCCTAGCTAACACATGAAACTTTGTCTCTACTAAAAATATAAAAAATTAGCCAGGTGTGGTGGCGGGTGCCTGTGGTCCCAGCTACTGGGGAGGTTGAGGCAGGAGAATGGCGTGAACCCGGGAGGCGGAACTTGCAGTGAGCTGAGATCCCACCACTGCACTCCAGCCTGGGCGACAGAGCAAGACTCCGTCTCAAAAAATAATAATAATAATAATATTTAACTGTTTAAAAAAAAAAAAAAACACCCCAGTACCCAAATAATGAAAATTAGAAGTATCTAGTTTCAAAAGTAAAATGAATTCTTTTAAGAAAATACTCAGGAGTGTTTTTAAAACAAAGTCAACAATAGGATGTTCAATTAAAGGAAACACTGAATGAATGGCAAATTGGAGCAGTGTTTTCCACTCCTCAGCTCTTTATTTCATAAAAAGAACTTCTCACCAGAAACTAGATGAACAGACTTCCACAAGGTTAGAAGAAATGTAAATGATTTACCTTCTTAAGGCAAAAAAGACAAACAGGATCACCCATCAGATTGGGGGAAAAAAAGGCTTAAAAGTCTGATAACACCAAGAAGTTACTAGAGGCTGTGGGGAAAATAGGAATTTTTGCTCACTGCTGGTAGGAAGATAAATTTGGACAGCCATTCCAGAGAGGTACTGGCCTACCTGCTAAAACGGAAAATTCACATACCCCCATATAGTAGGAACTCTGTTTTTAGGTGTATATCCTAGAGAAACAGACACGTGTTCAAGGGAATGTATACAACAATGTCCAACACAGCGTTATTTTTACCAAAAGCTGTCAGCAACCTTAATGTCTCCAGCATGCAACACCATTCTTAACGTCTACAGATAGAGGAATGGACAAACTGTGGCATAAGACAGACAATGAAAGGTCATACTAAAAATAAATGAATTAGAACTATATACATTAGGGATATAATAGTATAAACAGACTGGAAGAATAAGAAAGTGAAAAGGGAGTTGCAGAAAAATGTAAGTAGAAATATCTTTTATGTAAACCTTCAAAACACAAACAACATTATGTTTCCTATGACCATGTATTCATGTAATGAAGTGCACGGAGTAGAAGGCTACACATCAAAGTCATGACAGTGCTTGCTGCCTCTGGGAAGAACAAAGTGGACTTCAACTTTATCAGAAACTTTTTATTTGGAGAAAAAAGATCTGAAGTAAACATGAATATGTAAATTTGGGGTGGAGAATATGGGCATACTGATTACTTAATTCTCTACCTATGTTGCTGGAATTTTAGAGTATTTCTAAATTTTAAAATAAGGTTATTCAGAAGGTAGAATGAAATGATAAACCATATGCAACTGATAAGTAGGAAGTTTTAAATAAAAAATTACTATATCGTACATGGTTTCTGTTCAAAGACTGTGAGTACAGTAATTTACATTTACCATGTACTCGAATAACACAGCTGATGTAAAGAAAACAGTCCCTTGACCCGGCGCGGTGGCTCATGCCTGTAATCCCAACACTTTAGGAGGCTGAGGCGGGTGGATCACAAGGTCAAGAGATCGAGATTGTCTCGGCCAACATGGCGAAACCTCATCTCTACTAAAATTACAAGGAATTAGCTAGGCAAGGTGGTGGGCGCCTGTAGCCCCAGCTACTCGGGAGGCTGAGGCAGGAGAATCGCTTGAACCCAGGAGGCAGAGGTTGCAGTGAACTGAGATCGCGCCACTGCACTCCAGCCTGGTGACAGAGCAAGACTTCGTCTCAGAAAAAAAAAAAGAAAACAGTACCTTAATCAAGTATTATAAACCACAGTGTCACAAAGAGGAAACAGTGTAGTTTTCGGTAAGCAGACAGATCTGGTTTCCCAGGTTAGTTATTATTAGTTAGTAGCTAGGTAAGTGATTTAACCTCTCTGAGTTTTAGCATCAGCCTCCTCATCTATAATATGGATATAGATATGGATAACATTTACTCCCAAAATCAGAAGCAAAATGAGAACAAGTTAATAGAATGCCTACCTAACAAGACAGCTGTTGTTGTTCATAACACTTCAACTAAAGAATAATAATCCACAAGGGGACGTGGAGACCAGCAAAGGACAGCCAAAGGACAGACATTTGTGGCTGTCTTCCGCATTTGGTCAAGGCAGAGACCTCGATCTCAACCTCTGGATTCAGCGGGTGAAACAGAAATTAATCTTGAGTGAATTATACAACACTGGGATCTGCCTGCTGCTTTACAATATTCCAGGAAGAGAAATTAAGATGAGTAAAATGCTGTTAATTGTTGAAACTGGGTAATAGGCAAGTGGGATTCATCACAATATTCTCTCTACTTTTCTGTATGTTTAAGAAAGGAGGGAAGGAAAGAAGAAACAAAATAAAATAACCAATTTTCAAAAGCAAGTTAACCTAGAATGAAGACAAATTCCCCCCGGCTCTCCTGGTTTGGTTGAAACATCCCTTATTACCCACATCTACATCTCTGTTTTTGTTTTTTTTTGAGACAGAGTATTGCTCTTGTTGCCCAGGTTGGAGTGCAGTAGCGCGATCTTGGCTCACGGCAACCTCCGCCTCCTGAGTTCAAGCAATTCTCCTGCCTTAGCTTCCCGAGCAGCTGGGATTATGTGCACGCGCCACCCCTCCTGGCTAATTTTGTATTTTTAGTAGAGATGGGGTTTCTCCATGTTGGCCAGGCTGATCTCGAACCCCTGACCTCAGGTGATCTGTCCTCCTCGGCCTCCCAAAGTGCTGGGATTACAGGCATGAGCCACCACACCTGGCCTACATCTCTGTTCTAACTGCATGAACTTCATTCTGCAGGGATCTGTAGAGTTTCTGTAGCCACAGAGCAGGGCAAGGTCATCCTCCTAGTGATGTGGAAATATGGAAACCCTTCTTACTGATAAAGAACTTTTCTGTATATTTACAAAAGAAAAAAAAAAACCTTAATGTAGCAAAACTTTTTGGGGGTGTGGCAGAAACTGCTAGTTGAACCCCAATATCTATTATTTCCTTCTCCTCTCATGTAACAGAGCCCCCAGTTTTCAGCTGGGGGAATGGCCACATGGAATCACAACTCTTATTTCCCAGCCCTCCCGGACCTAGGAGTGGCCGTCTGGTTTCTGGCTAACGGGATGTGTGCAGAAGTGAGTGCAACTTTCGGGCTGTGTCTGCCCTCAGTTCTCCCCCTGCTCCCTTCCTTCTGGCAAGAAATGTGAACGTGGAGGCATGAGATGAAGTGTTTTCTTAGTCCACAAGCTGAAAGTCAAATTTTGAGAATGGCAGAGCAAAAAAGGAAAGGCAGGAGGAATCTAGATTCTTGACGACTGGGTGAGAGAAATAAACTTACTTAAGGTTCTGGTGTTCAGGTTTCTCTGCTGTAGTAGCTGAACTTTTCTCTTAACTAAGATAGCAGTCTTCATACCTCCTAAACATATCAAACTTAATAACCTATTTCACAAGTTAAATTACACAGAATCTTTTATGTTCCTAAACTAACAAAGAAAGAACTTAAGGAAAACAATACACACATTTTAGACCTACTTCAATTTCTTTCCTCAAATTACATGCACCCGACTTGCTTTTCCCTTCTTATGCCAACTGCTTCAAAGTTTTCAGGATATGACACACGATTTCTCCAAGAGCCTGGTAAAACCTGGTATCCTGCTGGACATGGTGGCTCACACCTGTAATCCCAGCACTTTGGGAGGCCAAGGCGGGTGGATCATTAGAGGTCAGGAGTTCGAGACCAGCCTGACGAACATGGTGAAACCCAGTCTCTATTAAAAAATACAAAAAAATGGCCAGGCGCAGTGGCTCATGCCTGTAATCCTAGCATTTTAGGAGGCCAAGGAGGGCGGATCACGAGGTCAGGAGTTCGAGACCAGCCTGGCCAACATGGTGAAACCCTGTCTCTACTAAAAATACAAAAAAATTAGCTGGGCGTGGTGGTGGGCACCTATAATCCCAGGTACCTGGGAGGCTGAGGCAGGAGAATTGCTTGAACCCAAAAGGCAGAGGCTGCAGTGAGCCAAGATCGCGCCACTGCTCTCCAGCCCAGGCGACAGTGCGAGACTCCAGCTCAAAAAAAAAAAAAAGAAAAAAATTAGCTGGGCATGGTGGCACGGGCCTGCGGTCCCAGCTACCGCGGAGGCTGAAGTAGGAGTACAGCTTGAGCCCAGGAGGCAGAGGTTGCAGTGAGTCAAGACTGCACCACTGCACTCCAGCCTGGGCGACAGAGCGAGACTGTCTCAAAAAGAAACCTGGTATCCCAAGTCAGCCACTGGAGGGCAGTCTTTACTAGCAGAGCTTATCCACAATGTGCACACCGCCTGGGAGATGGCCACCACCACCTCCCTACCTTCCTTCTGGAAAACAGGAGAACGAAGAAGTCTGCATTCTGTTGGGAAAAACTCTGCAGCTGATTATGGACATCACTAAGAAGGTGTAAGGGCTCTTAAATAAGACAGTATTACCTAACATTAGTTTGTTAGTTTTTTTAAACAACGTACTTTGGCCAGGTACAGTGGCTCATGCTTATAACCCCAACACTTTGGGAGGCTGAGGCAGGCAGATTGCTTGAGCCCAGGAGTTCAAGACCAGCCTGGGCAACATAGTGAAAACCAGTCTCCACGAAATATAGGGAAAAAAACAAAAATAAAAAACCTAATAGGGTGTGGTGGTGTCACCTGTAGTCCTGGGAGGCTGAGGTGGGATTGCTGGAGCGCAGGGAGGCTGAGACTACGGTGACTTATGGTCACGAAACAAAACAAAACAAAAAACCCACAACAGCAACAACCACCAAAAAGACATCTTTCGGCCTAGAGCCTGAATTCACCTACCGACTCTTCTCATTCTCTTCCCATTCAATAATCCTCTATTGCTAATTTCCTTCTAACTTGAGAAAGCAGACGCCCATTGTTTTATATTTGCTATACACTTACTTAACTTCAATTCATGCTTTGATTAAATGTTTTTATCTCTGCCCTCCCTGTTTCCTACACATACCTTTGGCAAGTCAGAATTTACTTCAGCAAACCGAAGGGGAAGAGTCTGTATCTGAGATTTTCCCTCCAGATATTAAAAAATATGGCTGTTTACAAGTTAAGTGCTCACTGATAACCTCTACCATGGTACTTAGGCATGGATACCCCTGATACTCACATTAGTTACTATTTACTGAGCACCTGCGCTGTGCTAGGTAGGTCCTTCATATACAATCTCTAATTCTACAACCCTGAAAGACCAGGGCTCAGAACCTGCACAGGTTATACTAGTAATGAGTGGCTGAGATCTGAGATTTGCAACAAGCTCTAACTGAAAAGCTCATGCTGCTTTTACTTTAACACACTGCTTCCTTCCAATATGGAACTACTTATTCCTCAGTTGTCCCTTTTCATGGCAAAGGCAGCACCTCTTCCCACTTTCAGGAAAAAGATCAGCTGTGTTTCTGTTGTCCCAAAGTAGCATGGAGGGTAAAACAGTGCCATTTTTTGCCACCCTCCTGTTTCCTGGTATACTGTTTTTTTTTTTTTTTTTTTAAAGACGGATTCTTGCTGTCTACCGGGCTGGAGTACAGTGGCGTGATCTCGGTTCACTGCAACCTTGATCTCCCAGGTTCAAACAATTCTCCCGCCTCAGCCTCCTAAGTACCTGGGATTACAAGGACACGCCACCACGCCCAGCTAATTTTTGTATTTTTAGTAGAGACAGGATCTCACCATGTTGGCCAGGCTGGTCTCGACCTCCTGACCTCAGGTGATCTGCCCACCTTGGCCCCCCGAAGTGCTGGAATTACAGGCATGAACCACACACCCAGCCTGTTCTCTGGCATAGTTTCTAGGAATGCACTTCAGCAATAACCAGGAACAGTCTGTACTTACAGACAGCTCCTTATCTCAACTGCTAATCATGGATTCCATTTCCTGGATAAACAGTGGTATCATCTCATGCCCTACTGCTTCTCTGCAGTTCTTTCACACTTTGCTGTGGTTTTTCTTTTCAGATGCCCTTAAACTATATTTAGGCCATTCTGGCACACACCCAACTATTTCCTCCAACCTTACATTTACCATTAAGTAGGTGGCCATGTGACCTGTCAGTACAGTTGCTCAGCATCACTGGAGGAGTGGACTGGTGATATGCAAAGTGCAAAAAATGGAAACTAACTTATCCAAGAGCTTCTAACATAAACAGAAATGCTAAGTAGATTCAAAGCAGAAATCGGTAAAACCATATATCCCTACGTGAAGCAAAACAGATTTTGAGATACATATAAGACAAACCTGAACAGGAAGTTCAGATGACAATAACTGATTTACTAAGGGATTTTGGCAGATTTCTTACCCCTGAAGCCAGAACCACAGTGGGAGCACTAGGAAGCAGCTGGGGATGCCTGTCTTAGTCATTCTGGCTATAAATGCCTCAAAATCAAATGTGATGCTGTAGCATCATGATTCCTAAATCTGCTGCCTAAGCAGATGAATCAGCAGGGACACTTATTAAAATTAAAAACCCAGATTCCCAGGGATCTCAAGAAGATTCTGATTCATTAAGTTTGAGATGGTGGCCCAGGTAGCTATAAGCAGATGATTCTTATAACCAGGTAAGTCTGAGAAAGTAGTTAATAAACTTACAGATTTTAGAACCACCGATAACACTATGAATTTTTTTTTTTTTTTTTTTGAGATGGAGTTTTGCTCTTGTTCCCCAAACTGGAGTGCAATGGCAAGATCTCGTCTCACTGCAACCTCTGCCTGCTGGGTTCAAGCGATTCTCCTGCCTCAGCCTCCTGAGTAGCTGGGATTACAGTCACCCACCACCACGCCTAGCTAATTTTTTATATTTTTAGTAGAGACGGGGTTCACTATGTTGGCCAGACTGGTCTTGAACTCCTGACCTCAGGCGATCCACCCACCTTGACCTCCCAAAGTGCTGGAATTATAGGCGCGAGCCACTGCGACCAGCCCTCACTATGAATTTTTAACTTGATCCTAATCTCTACCTAATATCTAAAATCTTTGTCTATTTTGGGGGATTCTTCTCAAAACAATTCATTTTCCTTAGACAGGCAGGCTGGGTTTCAAGCTGAAAAACATCTATATAATAATCTTTTTTTTTTTTTTGGAGACAGAGTTTCACTCTTGTTGCCCAGGCTGGAGGGCAATGCTGCGATCTCGGCTCACTGCAATTTCTACCTCCCGCGTTCAAGCAATTCTCCTGCCTCAGCCTCCTGAGTAGTTGGGATTACAGGAGCCCGCCACCATGCCCAGCTAATTCTTGTATTTTTAGTAGAGACAGAGTTTCACCATGTTGACCTGGCTGGTCTTCAACGTCTGACCTCAGGTGATCCGCATGCCTCGGCCTCTCAAAGTGCTGGGATTACAGGCATGAGCCACCACATCCGACCATTGTTTTTTGATTTTGAGACAGTATCCCTCTGTCACCCAGGCTGAAAAGCAGTGGCACAATCTTGGCTCACTGCAACCTCCTCCTCCTGGGTTCAAGTGATTCTCCTGCTTCAGCCTCCCAAGTAGCTGGGATTACAGGTGCACGCCACCCACCACACTCGGCTTTTGTATTTTTAGTAGAGACGGGGTTTCACCACATTGGACAGGCTGGTCTCAAACTCCTGACCTCAAGTGATCCGCCTGCCTCAGACTCCCAAAGTGATGGGTGGCTCACACGTGTGAGCCACCGTGCCCAGCCCATATCTTAATAGTTTTAGAGTATATCCGCCAAAGGTTGAGATAATTTAACCCCGATATTCTAAAAGCATACCGAGGTTAGAGACAACTACTTTTCATTAGTTCTGGAATGGGGAACTTGGAGTTAGCAGGCCTGAGTTTAAACACTTTGTCATTTATTAGCTGTAATGCTCCAAGGAAGCTGTTCAAACTCTGAGCCACAGTTTCCTCATTTGTAAAACAGGGGTGAAAATCCCCACCCTCCAGGGTTGTGTGTGGATTATAGATAACGTATAAATACAAGCAAAGCATACAAAAGCACTCAATATTGATTCCACAGTCATCTACCACACTGACGATGTTTTAGTCAATGACAGACTGCCTACGTAACAGTGGTCCCATAAGATTGTAACAGTGTATTTTTACAGTACCTTTTCTTTGTTAGATATGTTGAGATCCACAGATACTTACTGTCCTATTACAACTTCCTATAGTATTCAATAGTAACATGCCGAACAGGTTTACAGCCTACGAGCAATAGGCTACACCATACAACCTAGGTGTGTAGTTAGTTATTCTATCTAGATTTAAGTACACTGTGATGTTCACACAACAAAATCACCTAATGACACATGTCTCAGAATGTACCTCAGAATGATGATTAGGTGATGCATGGCTACATTTCAACTGATTGAGGAAAACATGGCTCTATGTGCTATTTCATTTTTTTATTTTCTATTTTTTTAAGACAGAGTCTCGCTGTCACCCAGGTTGGAGTGCGGTGGTGCGATCTCGGCCCACCACAACCTCTGTCTCCCAGGTTCAAGTGATTCTCCTGCTTCAGCCTCCTGAGCAGCTGAGATTACAGGCACGGGCCACCACGCCCAGCTAATTTTGTATTTTTAGTAGAGATGGGGTTTCTCCATGTTGGTCAGGCTGGTCTCAAACTCCTGACCTCAGGTAATCTGCCTGCCTCGTCCTCCCAAAGTGCTGGGATTACAGGCATGAGTGACCATGCCCGGCCTCTATGTGCTATTTTAAAATTCTCTCAATACATTAATTCTCCCATACCTCTAAATTATAAAAAAAATGAACTCTACAAAAAGCTAAGAATCATTAAACAGATAACAGCCCAAACATCAGAGGTATAAACTACAGCATTCTCCTATCAGAAATAAACAGGTCAACAGCGGATCCCTTTTAGAGATGAATCAAGTAGAAAGTTGTGTCCATGAGTCAGTTGCCTTCGCTGCCAGAGACAGCAGTGTTCCCCTGCCTCTTGGACCATTCCTGCATCCTTTGTAATACATAACCCAGCTCTTGCCAATGATTACTACAGGAGTAGAAGAGTTTCACACCAATGGACTTGTTTTTCCAGCTGGGCTTTCACCCACAGGTTCTTACGGGATCAGCAACCCTGACACCCTGAATCTTTTCAGCACCTGTCAATTATTTAGGCAAACATCATCAATTATATGTGAACTTTCCCACCTCTACCCAACACAAACCTTGGAGGGCTGAACCTTTGTTGACTGGGCAATCCCTTCTCCAGTAGTTATGACCTGTTTCTGAGGGGACACAGCTATCATGTGACCCCCTTTCACAGTCACATACTGCGGGAGTGGTGACTGGCTGGCAGCTCCTGTTGCGGGCACGTGAGGTGCTTCACCAGGTTCCTGTTTGATGATCACCTTGCAACAAACATGATAATGACACTGAATAAACATCCATAGACATCCCATTTTATAAAGCTGCTAATATATGAATCTTTTCTGTTTGCAGGGATTAATGAATTGATGAAACTTGATCTGTAAAGAATGACTCCACCAGAAGGGTAAATACACATACTACTTAAACACAGTCCATACCAGTTATTAAAGGGACCAATAGTAGGATCTGAACTTGATTCTGTGCTCCTGTAATAACACAGTTACTTGTTTTAGAGACTGTGGCAAATGACAGCAGAGAGAAACACACACACTGTTTGTGCTCCATGAATTCCCATCTTGCTGGACTCCAAGGGCTGCCCTGAGGACATCATTAAATACATAGAAGCACATCTCAGAATGAGAAGCTGAGACCTACTAAAAAGTAACACGTTGATAGGCCAGGCGAGGTGGCTCATGCCCGTAATCCCAGCACTTTGTGAGTTCGAGGTGGGAGGATCACAAGCTCAGGAGTTCGAGACCAGCCTGACCAACATGGTGAAATCCCATCTCCACTAAAAATACAAAATTAGCAGGGCGCGGTGGTGCGTGCCTGTAATCCCAGCAGCTCGGGAGGCTGAGGCAGGAGAATCGCTTGAACCCAGGAGGTGGAGGTTGCAGTGAGCTGACGCCGTGTCACTGCACTCCAGCCTGGGTGACAAAGTGAGACTCCGTCTCCAAAAAAAAAAAGTAACATGTTGTAGGGGTGGTGTCAATCTACTCCAACATGCCACAGAAAGTACTATGACTTCTGGGATAATGTCCTAATACATACTTACTTTTGTGAAAGCTCCAAGTCCTCCTGTTATAGGTTTGGGGCTTTGAACCTTAGGGTGACTCCCAATTGGGCAAAGAGGTGGCATAGATGCAAACAAAGAATCCTCCTGCTGTGTGTGTAAAAATACATATTTTACAATCAGGATAGATGGGTGATTTCAGATCATCTAGTCACTTGTATTTAATACAAACCTGTGACATTCTCTAGCAATATAAAGAAACAAAAGACTGGCTGGGTGCTGTGGCTCACGCCTGTAATCCCAGAACTTTGGGAGGCCGAGGTAGGTGGATCACCTGAGGTTGGGAGTTTGAGACTAGCCTGACCAACATGGAGAAACTCCGTCTCTACTAAAAATACAAAAATTAGCCGGGTGTGGTGGCGCATGCCTGTAGTCCCAGCTACTCGGAAGGCTGAGGTAGGAGAATCGCTTGAACCCGGGAGGCGGAGGTTGTGGTGAGCTGAGATCACGCCACTGCACTCCAGCCTGGGCGACAAGAGCAAAACTCCACCTCAAAAAAAAAAAAAAAAAAAGAAAAGAAACAAAAGACAAAACAACCTAAAACTCCCTGGGGTCTTCCAAGCCTCTACACCTGCATTTTAACATTGCTTTAGAAACCAAATGCAAAGAAAAGCTGTAACTTGGAAACAATCTACTCACCTGTGTCCTGCTGTACGCTGGAAAGACTTCTAACTTACTACCCCTAATATTTGGTTGACTTTATTGGTCTTCCCTGATAGTTGGTAAACCACTAAAGGACAGGGACTGTACTTAGTTTATTTTATATCCCTGGAGCCTAGGTACTAAATAAAGAAATGAAAGAAGCGGGCAGCTGCAATGTTTCAGTAAATACTCTCTTTTAATAGTACTCACAATTGATTTGTAAAATTTACTCAATGAACACCTAGAATACAAAGGAAAATTTTTCAATAAAAACTTAAAAAACAACCAAAAAAACTTGAATAATTTGGCACAGGCAAAGACAACAAAAGTCAACATTCAAAACTTCTGTAGTTTCTCTTTAATTCTCAAACACAAAATGCAAATCTCAGAGGCAATCTGTCAAAATTCAGAAACAAAGAACACTTCTTGAAGGCTGTAGAGTAAAATGATCACCAAGAAACAATAAAAATTAAACCAGCAGAGTTAAGAGTTTCAAGATTACTATAATTCAGACATTCATATAACAGTGCCAACACACTGCACAGAATTTAGAGAACAGCCTCGCCTTGGAGCAGAAAATCATTCAGTATCATCATTAGCCTCTAAATCAAAGAAATGCTGTGTCAGGCACTAGTCATTTGACTGGAACAGGTCAGATCATATTTGGAGTTGTAAATTTTAAAGGATTGCTTACCCAGAAAAAGGGGAGCAGGGGAGAGACTCTGTGGAGGTAAAAGGTTAACACACGGAAAAGGAAACACTGATGCGCCCCAACTTAGGATGGGGTTATGTCTGGATAAACCCATCATAAGGGGAAAACATCATAGGCCAAAAGTGCATTTTTGACTTCCCACATTTTCACTGTATAGTGGGTTTATCTGAATATAACTCCAGCGTAAGCTGAGGGCTCACTAAATGCATATTGCTTTTGCACTAGGGTAAAGTCAAAACGTTGTAAGTTGGGAGCCATTTGTATATTTACTTCTTGGTGGTGCAAATACAGAAAAGACAGGAATGTGCTGTCAAATGAATGTTTTTATATTTTTAATTTTTTTTTTTTATGAGTTAAGGAGTGGAAAGTTTAAGAAGCAAAAGAAAGGGGAGTGGACAGCAGCTCTGTTGCAAGAGAAAGAGGTGTCCAAAAGGGAAGAGGTCAGATGAATATTTTTGTAAGGAAATATTTTTAACAAACTATTCAAATAAATAAGAAAATGAATAATCTTATCACAGTAAGTTTTCAAATTGATACTGGGTGACTATTTGACACAGGTGCTGTGAAGCATTTTTGACACTATGAAAAGATCCAAGTAAGGTAGTAAAGTCTGGAGTAGATCCAAGTAAGTTAGTAAAGTCTGGAGGTAGTAAAGTCTAGACACCTAACAGCTTGAAGATTCCATTTTATGAAATTTGCATCATCAACTGACACATTCTTGCTGAGGCTGAACATACTATGTTCAGAAACCGGCAAAGTGGCTGGGTGCAGCTCATGCCTGCAACTGCAGTACGTTGGTAGGCCAGGTGGGAGATCTCTTGAGGCCAGGAGTTCAATACAGCTTGGTTAATACAGGGAGCCCCCATCTCCATTTGAAAAGTTATTTTTTAAAAATGAAAAGAAAAAGAAGCTGGCAAAGTGTAATAACGCAGTAAGAACGTTACCTTGACAGCAGATGTTACAAAACTACTTCCATGAATTTTAGGAACAGGGGAACCTGTTCCTTGGGAGACCTGAGAAGCCGTGGAGATCTTGTTTGTAGGACTTCCTGAGAAGCAAGGCACAATTAAAAGTAAAATATAAACAAAGTAAAATTTACAAAATGTAATTTTAAAGCATTTCCACCATCCTCCCCTCTTTCCCACTATTTATTTTTCATTTTTAAGGGTTGAAAAGTCATTGTTGGCCGGGCGCGGTGGCTCAAGCCTGTAATCCCAGCACTTTGGGAGGCTGAGGCGGGTGGATCACGAGGTCAGGAGATCGAGACCATCCTGGCTAACATGGTGAAACCCCGTCTCTACTAAAAATACAAAAAACTAGCCGGGCGTGGTGGCGGGCGCCTGCAGTCCCAGCTACTCGGAGGCTGAGGCAGGAGAATGGCGTGAACCTGGGAGGCGGAGCTTGCGGTGAGCCGAGATCGCGCCACTGCACTCCAGCCTGGGTGACACAGCGCGAGACTCCGTCTCAAAAAAAAAAAAAAAAAAAAGAAAAGTCATTGTTAAGGCTGAAACTAGCATGGAAAAAAACCCTTAAGGACCCATCCCCGTGAAGCTGATCTCATGCTCAACCTGAAGAAGGTAAGAAGCTGGTAAGGACATGCAGAAGAATAAGTAGTAAAGTCACTTGTTTTAGACTACTCCTTGTACAATAAAGAGTAGCATATTCTTGTATATTCTACTCCTTATACAATAAAAGACACTATAAAGTATTCTATTTCTATGCTCTACTCCTTATACAATGAAAGATACTATAACATAATGATACTGTTTAACAAATGTGCCAGAATACATGCATTCTGCTAGCTCCTTCAAAGTAGTTTCACCAGAAAGTTACGCCTATTCCAAAATGCTGCCAACATTATTATTATTCTTATTTTTTTTTTTTTCATGCGACGAAGTCTCGCTCTGTCACCTGGATTGGAGCATAATGGTCTGATCTTGGCTCACTGCAACCTCCACCTACTGGGTTCAAGTGATTCTCCCACCGCAGCCTCCTCAGTAGCTGGGACGACAGGTGCACGCCACCACACCTGGCTCATTTTTGTATTTTTAGTAGAGACGGGTTTTGCTATGTTGGCCAGGCTGGCTTCGAACTCCTGACCTCAGGTGATCCGCCCACCTTGGCCTCCCAAAGTGCTGGGATTATGGGCATGAGCCACCGCGCCTGGCCAACATTAAACATTTTATACTCCATTTGTACAACTGCCTTTAGGGTCTGAAAAAAATTTAGTCATATTATCTATAGTCAACAAGACCCCAAATAGTATTTAATCATTTACTCCACTTACCAAACTTGCCTCCAAAGACTTCTGGCTGATTCCTAAAACCAAATGTCATGAAATAATACCTATTTGGCATCCCTAAGTATGTTCAAAAGATACTAGGTAAGCCTTGAACATAGTAATTTTTAAGGGCATTCCACAATTATAATCATTATTAAAGTTTAGCCTTTCCAAAAACAAAAACTGCTTGGAAAAGCCCAACATACATTCATGTGTCAAATCCAATAGGTTAAACAAACAACAACAAAAAAAATCAGTCTCATTATCTTATAATTGTCCCTTTTATTTCATTTGTCTTCCATTCTTAATTAGAAGTGAAAGCTACACGGAAGTTTATAGTTAGGAGCTTGTGTTTAAATACAGGTTGAACGGGGCTGGGCGCGGTGGCTCACGCCTGTAAATCCAGCACTCTGGGAGGCTGAGGTGGGTGGATTGGAGTTTGATACCAGCCTGGCCAACATGGTGAAACCCTGTCTCTACTAAAAATACAAAAATTAGCTGGGCGTTGTGGCACACGCCTGTAATTCCAGCTACATGGGAGGCTGAGGCAGGAGAATCGCTTAAACCTGGGAGGTGGAGGCTGCAGTGAGCCGAGATCACACCACTGCACTCCAGCCTGGGTGAAAGAGCAATAGTCTGTCTCAATAAATAAATTAATTAATTAATAATAAATATAGGCTAACTGAAGGGAATAAATAAAATAATGTTAGGGAAAGCATTTCAAAAAAACCTAAAAAGCATGATACAGCTGCATGGGATTATAATGAGGAACACGGTGAATCCAAAGATGACTTCTTCCTATTAGAGTTCTCTTTAAAATTGAAGGTTTCAATTTCTCCTCCCACAACCAGAATGGGTCTTCTCTGAAGAAAATAGTATCACTTTTTTATTTGGGGAGAAATGTATGTGGCCCACAATGTTAGCAAAAGCTTCTTTGGAAGAGGTAGTAACCACATTGCTTACAGTCCCCCAAAGAGTAAGTCTTCCAAATGAAAACAAAATCAACTGTTCTTTTAAGAACATTAATTACGGCTTATTTTGAATTTTTAGAAATTAAAAGAAAACTCAAGTAAATTCTAAAAAATGCACCTTTTACAGAGTAAATCTCCCCTCAGAGGAACAGTATTGGCTTTCCTTTTATGTATTCTCGCTTCTCGTTTACAGGAGATTTCATTCTCCAATTACATGGCTACCAAGTAACGGCAGGATTACTTTTTTAATAAAAGATCAGGCCGGGCGCGGTGGCTCAAGCCTGTAATCCCAGCACTTTGGGAGGCCGAGGTGGGCGGATCACGAGGTCAGGAGATCGAGACCATCCTGGCTAACACGGTGAAACCCCGTCTCTACTAAAAAATACAAAAAACTAGCCAGGTGAGGTGGAAGGCGCCTGTAGTCCCAGCTACTCGGGAGGCTGAGGCAGGAGAATGGCATAAATCCAGGAGGCGGAGCTTGCAGTGAGCTGAGATCTGGCCACTGCACTCCAGCCTGGGCGACAGAGCGAGACTCCGTCTCAAAATAAAATAAAATAAAATAAAAAGATCAAACCCTTTGGATTGTAGAAATATTGATCACATACACACCTGTACTGGGAGTGCTGGCTCCAATCATCTGCCCCGACTGCTTGTCCATGATAACATAAGGATTATTAATAACAGAGCCGGCAGTGCCTTGCTTCACGTGAACTGGAGTGGAAGTCGGGGTTCGAGGCAATGGTGATGGGCTTGGAGTTGATATTGGGGAACCTTATTAATTAAAAAGGGAGAACAGAAACAAAATACACATATTCAACTCATGTAAGATGTCGAGGACAAGGAAGAAGGTCAGTGCCACCAGGACAAAGGTAACACATTGGGAAAATAAAATGGAACTGCATGCTCCCAGTACTGAGCAGCAACAGGGGTATAGGGGAGGCAGAGGATGTATGCTTCATGCTCTGCATCCTTATCCTTGGACCAACAGCATCAGCATCACTGAGGAAACTGTAAGAAACAGATTTTATGGTCCCATCCTTGACCGACTGAACATAAATCTGCACTTCAACAAGATCTCCTGGTATACACATTACAGTTGAGAAAGCAGTGCTTTACACAGCAATGCAAAACTGCTGAATCTTTTTTTTAACTGCTGAATCTTGATATGATAAATCTTTTAACACCACAGGCAGGCTGTTATAGTACTGGTTATACCTGAAGACACTAAAATTAGGGAGAAAATTAGTAAGTGCCAGGCACAGTGGCTCATGCCAGTAATCCCAGCACTTTGGGAGGCCGAGGTGGGTGGATCACCTGAGGCTGTGAGTCCAAGACCAGCTTGACTAACATGGAGAAACACTGTCTCTACTAAAAATACAAAATTAGCTGTGTGTGGTAGTGCATGCCAGTAATCCCAGCTACTCGGGAGGTTGAGGCAGGAGAATCCCTTGAACCCAGGTGGCGGAGGTTACAGTGAGGCGAAATCACACCATTGCCCTCCAGCCTGGGCAACAAGAAAGAAAGAGGAAAGAAAGAGAAAAGGGAGGGAGGGAAGGAAGGGAGGGAGGGAGAGAGGGAGGAAGGAAGGAAGGACATTAGTAAGTAAATAGCTACATTTAAGAAACTTGTGTCTTGTTTTGAATAGGAAAATATGAAATTCACCTACCCAGAGCAAAAGTCTCTGTCAATACTATGTCACAGTCATAATCCAGAAAGATTTGTGTTCCCGCAAAATACTCTCAAAAGTTACTGACAGTTAAACATCCTCTACTGTCTTTTATTGATCAAACTTATCATCCATGAACTTCTCTAAACTTCAAATCAATTTATATGTTTGGCCTATTCTACCTCTGAAGTAGTAAATTCCAAAATTTTCCTACCTGGTAGGTAAAATTGCCTATCAATGGCAGGGAGCGGTGGCTCCCACCTGTAATCCCAGCACTTTGGGAGACCGAGGTGGGTGGATTCACTGAGGTCAGGAATTCAAGACCAGCCTGGCCAATATGGTGAAACCCCATCTCTACTAAAAATACAAAATTAGCCGGGAGTGGTGGTGTGTGCCTGTAGTCCCAGCAACTCAGGAGGCTGAGGTAGGGGAATCGCTTGAACCCGAGAGGCGGAGGTTGCAGTGAGCCAAGATTGTGCCATTGCACTCCAGCCTGGGTGACAAGAGTGAAACTCCATCTCAAAAAAAAACCAAAAACAAAAACAAAAAAAATTGCCTACCAATTAGAAGCTATTTATCTCTCATCAATTTCAAAGATTTGGATCATATTTCTGCTTAGCTGTCTACTTATAACACCAAACATTCCCTTTTCCCCCCTTCATTTAAGTATTGTACAGAAGTCCTCACACTTCCTGGATATTTTCAATTGCCTTTTAACAAATATGTTTTGTTCTAAGGTG
Organism: Theropithecus gelada; assembly: GCF_003255815.1. Taxonomy (NCBI): domain Eukaryota; kingdom Metazoa; phylum Chordata; class Mammalia; order Primates; family Cercopithecidae; genus Theropithecus; species Theropithecus gelada. Next base: position 106,779,909 of record NC_037669.1, read on the forward strand.
GAACAGTCAAAACCATAAAGTATATATTCCTACTAAATTTTACTTAACATAATGTGAAACTGTCACAAGACAAAGGATAATCCAACCTTAGTGAAAAAGACAACTCGGAACTACCTACTGACAATAGGAATGAGTAATTTTCTAATGTGGTTACAGAGAGAATAAAGCATTTCAATTCCCACCCAATTCTAACCCTTAAAGCTTAACTCCACGCCAAAGGCCTCTAAACTTTTTCTATTACTAGTCACTGTGGTTTCCATGTATATAATCCCCAAACACGATTCCTACACTGTAGTTTCAGCCATATTTGCTAGCAAACATTTTACCTCTGGTGATTCTAGGAGACAAAAATTTGACCATTTCAGTTTCATTTATTTCCTCCATTCATTTCCATATGAATGAGCTTTGTTTTTGCCTTGTGACAGTTTTGCAATCAACAGCGATAGACTTCCTTTTGTTAAAGAAACACTGCTTAGAAAAACTTGAGAGAAAAAAAGCCACAGTATTTTGTTTTGTTGTTCCAACAATTTTAACATCCAGTCAACTCCACATACACTGTCTTCCACACATCTGCATACCTGACACAATCTTGCAGCTCATGGTGATGGGCTGGAAGGACTTTCCAGGTGACTCAGGATTAGGAACCTGACTTTGTGGCACAATTTTGCAGCTTGATGCTATTGGCTGGAAAGCTGAATTGCCATGAGAACAAAAGGTAACTTTCTGGGATGTTGTCATTTTGGTGGGTGTTCTTTCCAATGAAGATGGCAAAGAATAAAACGGAGCGTGTCGTTCAGCTTCAGTGCCAGCTGGGAATCCTGCTTGAGATGAAAGGCAAATGGCAAGTCATCAATCGCTTTGAAATAAAACCTTACCATTGTGGAAAAAGAATAAAAATGCATTATTTCAACACCCATTTTAAACCATGTACTGGTAGCAAAATAAATACAATCAATTATCCCTTCATATTTTTGGTGAAAAATATATATGCTTAGAATAATGTTTAAAGTGCTTTTTTAAAGAAACTTGAAAACATTATTAACTATAAACCATATATAACATAAAAAGAACACAAGTCCTTATGTTCCTCCATTTTTTAATATATAAACTGAAAAACTGTTTAGAGAAGAAAAAAATCTTAGAAAGCATTCATGAAATTTAATGAATGATATCCTCCTATCTTATTTATTTATTTATTTATTTATTTATTTTTGAGACATCATTTCACTCATCACCCAGGCTAGAGTGCAATGGTGTGATCTCCGCTCACTGCAACCGCCGCTTCCCAGGTTCAAGCGATTCTCATGCCTCCCTCAGCCTCCTGAGTAGCTGGGATTACAGGTATGCACCACCATGTCTGGCTAATTTTTGTATTTTTAGTAGAGACAGGGTTTTACCATGTTGGGCAGGCTGGTCTTGAGCTCCTGACCTCAGGTGATCCGCCAGTCTCAGCCTCCCAAAAGGCTGGGAATTACAGGCATGAGCCACCACGCCCAGGCCCTCTCCTATCTTATAAATGCCCATAAAAAAGATGCAATTGAAATCTAAAGAGGAATAAAGTTGAGATTTTATAATACTAACATCACATTAAAATATAAGCTTAAAATACAAGCTTAGAAATAAAACATTTAAGATCAATTTTATATCATTTATGCTTATATATGGGCACATTTAAATATATATACACTTACATATTTGTTAAATTTAAAAATGGCACGGTCAAAATACACTGTTTGGTGATGAATCTTTTTTTAAGTAAAATCAGGTGCTTAATATTCAAGTTTCTTGCTCACACAATCAGAAGCTGAACTATAAAGTCCTCCTGTAATATGTTAGAAGGAATTATCAAGTGATAAAAATCTGTTTTAGGCCAGACGTGATGGGTCATGCCTGTAATCCCAGCACGTTGGGAGGCTGAGGTGGGTGGATCGCCTGAGGTCATGAGTTCGAGACCAGTCTGGCCAACATGGTGAAAATCCATCTCTACTAAAAATACAAAAATTAGCCGAGCGCAGTGGTGGGCACCTGTAATCCTAGCTACTAGGGAGGCTGAGGCAGGAGAATTGCTTGAATCCAGGAGATGGAAGTTGCCGTAAGGTGAGATCATACCACTGCACTCCAGCCTGGGTGACAGAGCAAGACTCCATCTCAAAATAAAATAAAATAAATTTAAAAATCTAATGTTTTTTTAGTGGTTTTTACATTTTAGAAAATATCAGTAGAACTTCACGGAAATTTTTTTTTTTTTTTGAGATGGAGTCTCGCTCTGTCGCCCAGGCTGGAGCACAGTGGTCTCATCTCAGCTCACTGCAAGCTCCACCTTCCGGCTTCACGCCATTCTCCTGCCTCAGCCTCCCTAGTAGCTGGGAATATAGGCGCCCGCCATCACACCTAGCTAAGTTTTTGTATTTTTAGTAGAGACGGGGTTTCACTGTGTTACTCAGGATGGTCTTAATCTCCTGACCTCGTGATCCGCCCGCCTTGGCCTCCCAAAGTGCTGGGATTACAGGTGTGAACCACCGAGCCCAGCCGGAAAAATATCTTTGACAAGGGTGGAGATTTGGCTTTCATAACAGAACTATGCAGTAGAGGGAGCATGGTCTGTTTATGGCAAAGTTATTTTCCGTATACTATAGGTCTCCGAAAGCAGCAAACGGGAAAGGAATGAATGCCTCAGAACAACTCTATGCAAAGAAAACTGCTGTATTACCTTTCTCCACAGAGGTATCGGGTACTGGCTCGTGTGACTGCTTTATTGGTGAAGAAGCTTTCACTGGGGCTGGAATGGTCAAAGGCAAAGATGGAGGGGCATCAGAGATATCAGACTCCGAGGACTGAGGATATATATAGTCTTCTCCCAGAGAATGGCGATGGAGTTCAACATCTACTACCTAGACAATTGGGCAACAATCAGGCTCATGAGTCCATCATCAAGGTCACAGAAAGCTCAAGTCCTGTCTAAGAATGTGATCTCAGGGATGTGAGAGATAACTTCTAATCACACTTCAAAGGCAATTTCAATCTGAGGACCTAAAGGATTTATTCTAGAAGGTAATCTAATCTGGCTTAACAGATACATACCTCAGTGAAAATCTAATCTGGTTTAACATACAAATCTCAGTGAAATCACTCACAAATTGGGGCTTTTTGATTTTGCTGTTGCTACTCCTTACAACACTATTGCTCCAAATCTTTGCATGGCTGCCTTTCTCACCAGCAGGACTCAATTAAGTACACCACCTCAGAGAGACCATGCCTAATCACCTAAGCATGAGCTACTTCCTTATCCCCCAGCTACTCTTATCTTCACAGCACTTATTTGTAACTGAAGTAATTTTATTTGCTTCTGTGTTTACTGTCTACCCTCCCCATTTTCAATGCCACATTTAGAAAATGTCAGTAGAATTTCATGGAAATTTTTTTTTTTTGAGACGGAGTCTCGCTCTGTCGCCCAGGCTGGAGTGCAGTGGTGTCATCTCAGCTCACTGCAAGCTCCACCTCCCGGGTTCAAGCCATTCTCCTGCCTCAGCCTCCCTAGTAGCTGGGACTACAGGTGCCCACCATCATGCCCAGCTAAGAATTTGACTCTTTGAAGGAAGAAGCTTCCGTGTTCATTTCTGTATTCCCAGCACCTGGACCAGTGCTCAGTAAGTACCCTCTGATATAATATAGCAGATTTCTCTAGACAGAGTAAGATTTAATTAGTGAACTCTGATTAAATGGCTATTGCTGATATTATATCATGAAAACAAAAAAAGGGGGAGAAGGTGAAGAACAAAGTTGGAGGTTTCAGACTCCTGATTTCAAAATTTATTGCAAAGCTAAAGTAATCAAAACAGTATGCTGCTGGCACAAAGACAGACATAGAGACCAACGGAATAGAATAAATCCTCACATATATGGTCAAATTATCTCTGACAAGGGTCGCAAGACCATTCAGTGGGGGAAAAGACAGTATTTTCAGCAAATGGTGCTAGGAAAACTGGATATCCACATGCCAAAGAATGCAATTAGACCCTTACCTTACACTATATACCAAAATTAACCCAAAAGGGATCAAAGAATGAAACATAAAAGCTAAAACAATAAAACTCCTAGAAGAAAATATAAGGGAAAAGCTTCATGACACTGAATTTGGTAATGGTTTATTGGGTATGACACCAAAAGCACAGGCAACAAAAGAAAAAACAGACAAATGGGACATCAACTTAAAAACTCCTGTGCATCAAAAGACACAATCAACAGAGTGAAAAGGCAAAAATTTATCATGGAATGGAAGTAAATATTTGCAAATCATCTATCTGGTAAGGGGTTACTATCCAGAATATATGAATAACTCCTGTGACCCAGCAACAACAAAAACCAAACCACCTAATTAAAAAATGGGCAAAGAGGCCGGGCACAGTGGCTCACGCCTGTAATCCCAGCACTTTGGGAGGCCAGGGCTGGCGGATCACGAGGTCAGGAGATCGAGACCATCCTGGCTAACACAGTGAAACCTCGTCTCCAATAAAAATACAAAAAATTAGCTGGGCATGGTGGCGGGCGCCTGTAGTCCCAACTACTCGGGAGGCTGAGGCAGGAGAATGGCGTGAACCCGGGAGGCGGAGCTTGCAGTGAGCCGAGATCGTACCACTGCACTCCAGCCTGGGCGATAGAGCGAGACTCCATCTCAAAAAAAAAAGGGCAAAGACATTTTCTGAACGTCTTTGAATAGACATTTCTCCAAAGAAGATAAACACATGGCCACCAAGCACGTGAAGGAATCCTTAACATCACTAATGATTAGAGAAACACAGATCAAAACCACAAGATACCACGTCACAACCATTAGAATAACTACCATAAATTAAAATACAAACAAATTAACAAATGCTGGTGAAGACGTGGAGAAACTCGAATACGTGTGCACTGCTGGTGGGAATGTAAAATGGTGCAGCCGCCACGAAAAATATAGCAGTGGTTCCTTTAAAAATAGAATTACCATAGGATCCAGCCAATTCCATTTCTGGGTATATACCCAAAAGAATTGAAAGCAAGGATTTGAATAGATACCTGTACACCTACGTTCATAGCAGCACTATTAACAACAGCCAAAAGATGGAAGCAACCCAAGTGTCCGTCAACAGATGAACAGATAAACAAAATGTGGTCTATACATACAATGCAAATATCATGCAGCCTAAAACAGGAAGAGGGGCTGGGCACAATGGCTCATGCCTATAATCCCAACATTTTCGGGGGCCAAGGCAGGAGGATGGCTTGAGCCCAGGAGTTCAAGACAAGCCTAGACAACACAGTGAGACCCGGTCTCTACAAAAAATAAACAAGTAAGTAAATAAATTAGCTGGTCATGGTGGCACACGCCTATAGTCCCAGCTACCTGACAGGTTAAGGACAGATTACTTGAGCCCAAGAGTTCAAAGCTGCAGTGAGCCATGAATGCACTCCAGGCTGGGTGAGAGAGCATAAATAAATAAATAAATAAATAAATAAAAATAAATTTTAAAAAAGGAAGGAAATTCTGACACATGCTACAACACGGATGAAATCTGAGGACATTATGCAAAGTGAAATAAGGCAATCCCAAACGGACACATACGGTATGATTCCACTTATATGAGGTACCCTAGAGTAGTCAGATTCACAAAGACAGAAAGCAGAGCAGCAGTTGCCAGTGCTGGGGGGCAGGAGCAGTGGGTAGTCATCGTTTAATGGGTACAGAGTTTCAGCTCTGCAAGATGAAAACAATTCTAAAGATGGACTATGGTCACGGCTGCACAATAACGTGAATGCCCTTAATGCCACTAGACCGTACACTGAAAAATGAATAAGACAGTAAATTTTGTGTTACGTGTTTTTTAACCACAATTTTAAAAAAATATATGAACCAAAGCTGGGTGCAGTGGCTCATGCCTGTAATCCCAGTGCTTTGGGATGCTGAGGTGGGAGGATTGCTTGAAGCCAGGAATTCTAGACCAGCCTATGAACATAGTAAGACACTCTCTCTATAAAAAAATGTAAACATTAGCTGGGCTTGGTAGTGCAGGTGTACAGTCCTAGCTACTTGGGAGGCTGAGGTGGGAGAATGACTGGAGTCTAGGAATTCAAGGTTGCAGTTAGCCATGATGTTACTGTACTCCAGCGGAGACCCTGTCTCAACTAAAAAAAGAGAAGAGAAAAAGAAAAGGAAAAAAGAAGAGAAGAGAAGAGAAGAGAAGAGACGAGACGAGACAGGGAAGAGGAAGAAGAAGAGGAAGAGGAAAGAAAGAAAAGAAAAGAAAAGAGAAAAGGAGAAAGCTTGGTGCGGTGGCTCACGCCTGTAATCCCAGCACTTTGGGAGGCCGAGGTGGGTGGATCACCTGAGGTCAGGCAGTTTGAGCACAGTCAGCAGATCAAGAGCAGCCTGACCAACACAGTGAAACCGTCTATACTATGAAAACAAAAATTAGCTGGGCGTGGCGGTGGGCGCTTGTAGTCCCAGCTACTCGGGAGGCTGAGGCAGGAGAATAGCTTGAACCCGGGAGGCGGAGGTTGCAGTGAGCCAAGATCGCGCCACTGCACTCCAGCCTGGGCAACAGAGCATCACTTCCTCTCAAAAAACAAAAAAATAGGAGGTGAAAGGGAGGGGAGGAGAAGGAGAAGGGGAAAGGGAAGGGAAGAGGAGGGGAGGGTTTGCTGCGCCCCCACCCAAATCTCATCTCAAATTGTAATTCCCATGTGTTGGAGGAAGGGCCTCGTGGGAGGTGATTGAATAATGAGGCATATTTCCCCCTTGCTGTTCTCATGATAGTGAGTTCTCACGAGATCTGATGGTTGAAGTGTGTGGCACACCCCACTTCACGCTCTCTCTCTTGCTGCCATGAGAAGGTGTTTGCTTCCCCTTTGCCCTTCCACCATGATTGTAAGTTTCCTGAGGCCCCCTAGCCACATGTTTCCTGGTAAGCCTGTGGAACTATGAGTCTATTAAACCTTTTTTCTTCATAGATTACCCAGTCTTCGGTAGTTATTTATAACAGTGTGAGAATGGACTAACACAGAAAGACAAAGTTAAAAAACAAAACAAAACAAAAAGAACACTAATTTTTTCCCTAATTAAAAATGAAGATCAGCCAGAAGCAGTGGCACACACCTATAATCTCAGCACTTTGGGAAGCCAAGGCGGGCAGATCACCAGAGGTCAGGAGTTCAAGACCAGCCTGGCCAACATGGTGAAACCCCGTATCTACTAAAAATAGAAAAATTAGCCAGGCATGGTGGTACGTGCCTGTAGTCCCAGCTACTCAGGAGGCTGAGGTAGGAGAATCACTTGATCCTGGGAGGCAGAGGTTGCAGTGAGCCGAGATCATGCCACTGTACTCCAGACTGGGTGACAGAGCGAAGACACCGTCTCAAAACAAACAAACAGGCCAGGTGTGGTGGCTCAAGCCTGTAATCCCAGCACTTTGGGAGGCCGAGACGGGTGGATCACGAGGTCAGGAGATCGAGACCATCCTGGCTAACCCGGTGAAACCCCGTCTCTACTAAAAAAAAAATACAAAAAAACTAGCCGGGCGCGGTGGCGAGCGCCTGTAGTCCCAGCTACTCAGGAGGCTGAGGCAGGAGAATAGCGTAAACCCGGGAGGCGGAGCTTGCAGTGAGCTGAGATCCGGCCACTGCACTCCAGCCTGGGCGACAGAGCGAGACTCCGCCTCAAAAACAAACAAACAAACAAATGAACAAACAAAAATGAAGATCAACTTTCATCCTACTCATTCCCAGATAATACTGTAGGGAAAAAAACCTACCGTCTCTGCTCCAAGAGTCTGCAAGCCAGTATAAGTTCTATCCAGCTATGGAAAGACAAAAGGGAGAGTGTTAAATTTCACTGCACTTACTTACATATTATCAAAGGATACAATCTTACCTACAGCTCTTTTGCAAGTCTTCATACCATAGGATCAACTCTTTCATAACGTAAAATATAAATTCACCATTTCAATAAAAAAATTGAGTAAAAAAAAAAAAATCAATAAAAACCTCAGATATACAGTTACTATATTTTTAATATAAATTATACATTTTAAAAAACCTAAGGACAATGTAAAAATGGAGGAAGTTTTACACAAAAAGATGTTTACTGCAGCATTATCTATAACCAAACTAAAAACAATGTAAAAATCTAGAATAAAGGAATGTGTAAGTAAACCATGGACCATCAATCTCTGAAATATGCAGCCACACGGATGAGGTTTACAAAGACTATGTACAGATATTTTAAATGACAGGCTATACATGTTTCAAATGCATACATTCTTGGACACAATTATATACTCGGAGTGTATTTACTAAGCACTTAAAAAAAAAGAATGAAACTATAGGCAGTAGAGGCAATGCTAATGACTTCAAATATACTGGCATCATAATTTGCTTTTCGAGAGAGGAATATAAACTGAGGGAATGTTAATAATATAAACAAGAGTTTACAATTACACAGAAAAAGGTTAAGTTCTTATTTGTAAATTTATATTCCACCACTAAAAAAAGAACTTGTGATAACAATATAAACATACAACAAGATTAATACAGAAAAGTATTAAATTGGGTAGAAAAAAAAGAGAGGGAAAAAATGAAGCCAGGGTAGATTAGTAAATACCAGGTTTTAAAGGCTTATGAGAGGTAGGTGTCACATTTGGTTGAGTTTCTTAGCAGCCAACATGAGAGGACAACTCAGTCAGTTATGAGATTCAGAGTTCACAAGATAAAAAGCAATACAGGGTGGATTAATAGTGGTTCCACGGAAGAAGTCTGGAGTTTTAATATTTAAACCTGAGCCTATAGTATGACTGCTAAAAAAAAAAAAAAGGCAATTTTAGGTTACACCCATTTTCATAGTCTCCAGAGCACACAGTCTCTCTGTAATCTGCACAGGTTTATGTTTCATTGTTGGGACCACATTTTAAGAGGGACATTGGATAGGACAGAACCATTATCAATACAAGAAGAGGAATTGTAAAACAAAGCATACAGGAAATGTAACAGGAACAGGTTTTGCCTGGAGTAGAAATGATTTCAGGAGACACAAAGGCTATCATCAAACATTTTTAGGGTTCTTATAAAACAAAGCCTTATTCTATATTATTTCAAAAGTCAACAGCCTGAGGCCAGGCTCTGTGGCTCACTTCTGTAGTCCCAGAACTTTGGGAGACTGAGGCGGGCTGATTGCTTGAGTCCAGGAGTTTAATACCAGCCTGGACAACATGGTGAAAGCCTGTCTCTACAAAAAATACAAAAATTAGCCAGGCGTGGTGGCAGGTTCCCATAGTCTCAGCTACTCAGGAGGCTGAGGCAGGAGGATCTCTTGAGCCCAGGAGGTTGAGGCTGCAATGAGCCATGATCACACCACTGAATACCAGCCTGGGTGAAAAAGGGAGATCTACAAAAAACAAACAAACAAAAACAAAAAAAAAACCAGCCTGAGCAACATGGTAAGACCTCATCTCAACAAAAAATAATTAAACAATTAGCCAGGCATGGTGACGCACGCCTGTGGTCCCAACTACTCAGGAGGCTGATGTGGGAGGATCGGTTGAGTCCAGAAGTTGAGACTGCAGTGAACCGTGTCTGCACCACCACACTCCAGCATGGGTGACAAAGCGAGATCCTGTCTAAAACAAACAAACAAACAAACAAACAAACAAAAAACAGAAAAAAGAAACACTAGAACAAAAGGACAAAAAATGGGGTCAAGGTTTTACTAAATGGATGAATGTGTTAGCTTGGGAAGTGCTGTGCTCTAGGGTGATGGGTAAGGAGAGAGTAAATGACTACCTGTCAGAAATGCAGGATATAATAATTTCACATATTCTAGGAACTTTAAATTTTATGTAACGCTAACATTTAGAGTATTTAATATTTAATGTAGTATTTACAGAATCAAATACACATCATTATTTACTGAGAATTTCAGAATACAAAGATCACTTCAGGCTTTAACAGCCAGGAAAAGCTACATAGGAACTTGAAGAATGCAAAGAATTCAGACAAGCATCTGAGGAGGGGGAAGAGCATTAAAAAAAAGACCCAAGGAAAGACAGCCCAAGGCATTTCTATGACAGGAATAGACAGCCAAGGCTAGAGCGGAATGTTCATCAGGGGTTTTGTGCGAGACAATCTAGGGAAAGTAAATCGAGTCAAAATGAGCCCTGAGAGCAGGCAGGGGCATTCGCACTTGAACAGGAGGAATCCAATCAAGTTTTCTGAAAGGGATAGCAGAAAGGTTCTGCGGTTTTAAGCGGATGGATCAGATACTGTCGTGTAGGACGCCCTATGAAGAAAGGAGATGGATTTTTAAAAGCCTATCAGGAGACAGCAGAGTAATAGCCTAGGAATAGTGGGCAGGGGCCAGGGAGTGGTGGCTCATGCCTGTAATCCCAGCACTTTGGGAGGCAGAGGCAGATGGATCACTGGAGGCCAGGAGTTTGACCAGCCTGACCAACATGGTGAAACCCTGTCTCTACTAAAAACACAAAAATTAGCTGGGCGTGGTGGTGCACACCTGTAGTCCCAGCTACTTGGGAGGCTGAGGCAGGAGAATCGCTTAAGCCCAGAAGGTAGAGGTTGCAGTGAGCCAAAATTGCGCCACTGCACTCCAGCCTGGGTGACAGAGTGAGACTGTCTCAAAACAAAAAACAAACAAACAAAAAAGAACAGTGGGAAGGGAGGAGGACGGAATGTAAAAGAGATTATGAAGAAACAATAATGGTCTGCAACTGAACAAATACTTAGAAGAGGGAAGAATCAAAGATGGCTCCAAGAGTTAATTTAAAAATGACAGGAAAAATAATACTACAGTACAAATAAGGATCACACGGCTACAACACAGGTGTTTAGGGTCTCAAGGCCAATACACAGCAAAACATTAAAATGATGTTTTCCAGAAAACTGGTAAGAAACATTTTACTGTCATTTTAAAACACTGTCTCAAATAATCTTTCACCAAGAGCTCTAAGTGATATGTACAATACAAGATGTGAGAAGTACGTGAAGAATTCCTTTTGTTTAGAGACTAGGTCTGAGCCCAGTGCAACATAAGGTAGTACGTGCTGTGTTAAAAATAAGATTAAAAGAAAGTAAAACTGGCCAGGCGCAGTGGCTCATGCCTGTAATCCCAGCACTTTGGGAGGCTGAGTGGATCTACTGAGGTCAGGAGTTTGAGACCAGCCTAGCCAACATGATGAAACCCCATCTCTACTAAAAATAAAATTTTAAAAATTAGCCATGCGTGGTGGCGGGTGCCTGTAATCTCAGCTAATTGGGAGGCCGAGGCAGAAGAATCGCTTGAACCTGGGAGGCGGAGGTTGCAGTGAGCTGAGATTGCACCACTGCCTTCCAGCCTGGGCAACAGACCGAGATTCCATGTCAAAAAAAAAAGAAAGCAAACTATTTTAAGACCTTCCTCTAAGTAACAGAACAGTACTCTGCCCCTTAATAAAATGGCTGTGTGCCCTTTCACCTGGTTTCAGTGCTTCTCTGAGGTCATAAGGCAACCTAGTCTTATGATAATCTTTGGAAAAGAACTTAAGCCTCAAGTTAAGCAGTCCCATCTATCACCGATGGAAGGGAAATTTCAGCATGCCTTAAGGTTGAAAGAGGTGCATGTGTAGAAGAAAGGGAATGAAAAAGGAATTCCACAGATATACTCAGCTTCGGTTAGCCCAGTTTTGGGAGCCATTAGCATGAACAATGTGATAAACCACAAAGTAAGGGTGCTTTGGAGATGTACAGTATTAGGATTATGTCACATGTAGAGAAAATGTATATGAAACTATACTACTATAAAAAGGGTCTAAGGGAACACTAAGAAATGGTCTTTCCACTATACAAATTAAACATGGGCCAGGCAAGGTGGTTCACGCCTCTAATGCCAGCACTTTGGGAGGCTGAGGAGGGTAGATTGTTTTAGCCCATGAGTTTGAGACCAGGCTGGGCAACACAGTGAAAAAAACTCCATCTCCACAAAAAATTAAAAAATTAACTGGGTGTAGTGGCATGTGCTTGTGGTCCCAGCTACCTGGGAGGCTGAGATAAGAGGACCACCTGAGCCTGGGGAGGTCAAGGATGCAGTGACCCGTGATCATGCCATTGCACTCTAGTCTGGGCAACAGTGAGACTCTGTCTTAAAAAAATAAAAAATAAACGTTTATTTATATAAAATTGCAAAAATATTTGAGAAAACAAACCAAAAACAGGGCATGAGAAATAGATCACAATGTCATTATTTTAGTTACTCCAACATTTTGGTGTATTTCTTTTGGTTTTTTTTCTACCTTTCAAAGATCGTGGTTGACTTCATGTACATACACTTTTATACAAACATACCTCAGAGATCATTGCAGATGCAATTCTAGACTACTGCAATAAAGTGAATACCACAATAAAGCAAGTCACAATGAATTTGTTTCCCAGTGCTTATAAAAGTTATGTTTATACTACGCTGTAGTCTATTAAGTACGTAATAGCATTATGTCTAAAAAAATAATGTACATACCTTAATTTAAAAATACTTTATTGCTAAAAATTGCTAATGATCACCTTGAGCCTTTAGTGAATTATAATCTTTTTGTTGGTGGAGGGTCTTGCCTTGATGCTGATGGCTGTTTGTTGAAGGTTTGGGTGGCTATGGCAATTTCTTAAAACAAGACAACAATGAAGTCTGCTACCTCGACTGACTCTTCCTTTTCTGAAAGATTTCTCTGTAGCATGCAATGCTGTTTGACAGTGTTTTATCCACAAGTTCTTTCAAAACTGGAGTCAATCTTCTCAAACCCTGCAGCTGCTTTATCAAGTAAGTTTATGCAATATTCTAAATCCTTTGTTGTCAATTTCAACAGTGTTCACAGTATCATCACCAGGAGTGGATTCCATCTCAAGAAGCCACTTACTTTGCTTATCCATAAGAAGCAAATCCTCGGCCGGGTGCGGTGGCTCAAGCCTGTAATACCAGCACTTTGGGAGGCCGAGACGGGCGGATCACGAGGTCACAAGATCAAGACCATCCTGGCTAACACGGTGAAACCCTGTCTCTACTAAAAAACACAAAAAACTAGCCGGGCGAGGTGGCGGGCGCCTGTAGTCCCAGCTACTCGGGAGGCTGAGGCAGGAGAATGGCATGAACCCGGGAGGCGGAGTTTTCAGTGAGCTGAGATCCAGCCACTGCACTCCAGCCTGGGCGACAGAGCGAAACTCCGTCTCAAAAAAAAAAAAAAAAAAAAGAAGCAAATCCTCATGCATTAAAGTTTAAACACAAAATTGCAGCAATTCAGTCACATCTTCAGGCTCTACTTCTAATTCTTGTACTCTTGCTGCTTCCACCATATCTGCAGCTAATTCCTCCGCTGAAGTCTTGAACTTAAGTCATCCACTAGGGTTGGAATCAATTTCTTCCAAACTCCTGTTAATGTTGCTACTATGACCTCCTCTCGTGAATCACAAACGTTCTCAATGGCATCTAGAATGGTTAGTCCTTTCCAGAAGGCTTTCAATTTACTTTGACCAAATCCATCTGAGAAATCACTATCTATGGCATCTATAACCTTACAAAATTTATTTCTTTTTCTTTTCCTTTTTTTATTTTTTATTTTTATTTTTGAGATGGGGTTTGCTCTCTCACCCAAGCTGGAGGGCAGTGGCTTGATCATGGCTCACAGCAGCCTCAACCTCCTGGGACCATGAAGCTGATCCTCCTCCTACCTCAGCCTTCCAAGTAGCTGGATCTATAGGCATGCACCACCATGTCCGGCTAATTTTTTTTTTTTTTTTTGTAGAGACAAGGTCTTATTATGTTGCCCAGGCTGGTCTCAAACTCCTGGGCTCACACAATCCTTCCTCCTTGGCCTCCCAATGGGCTGGCATTATAGGCATGAGCCACCATGCCTGGCCACAAAATACATTTCTTAAAACAGTAAGACTTGAATGTTGAAATTACTCCTTGATCTCATGGGTGCAGAATGGATACTGTGTTAGCAGGCACGAATACAACATTAATCTCTTTGTACATCTCCATCAGAGCTTTTTTTTTTTTTTTTTTTGAGATGGACTCTCGCTCTGTCACCAGGCTAGAGTGCAGTGGCGCGATCTCGGCTCACAGCAACCTTCGCCCCCTGGGTTCAAGCGAGTCTCCTGCCTCAGCACTTCCCAAGTAGCTGGGACTACAGGTGTGACCCACCACGCCCAGCTACTTTTTGTATTTTTCGTAGAGACAGGGTTTCGCCATGTTGGCCAGGCTGGTCTCGAACTCCTGGCCTCAAGTGATCCACCCACCTCGGCCTCCCAAAGTGCTGGGATTACAGGCGTGAGCCACCGTGCCTGGCCTCCATCAGAGCTCTTAAGGGACCAGGTGAATTATCAATGAGCAATATTTTGAAAGGAATCCTTTTCTCTGAGCAGTTGGTCTCAACAGTGGGCTTAAAATTTTCAGTAAACCATGCCATAAACAGATGTGTTATCACCCAGGCTTTTCTGTTCCATTTATAAAGCACAGGCAGAGTACATTTAGCATCATTATTAAGGGCCCTAGGATTTACTGGATGGTAAATAAGTGCTGGTTTCAATTTAAAGTTACCAGTTGTGGCCAAGCGCAGTGGCTCATGCCTGTAACCCTAGCACTTTGGGAGGCTGAGACGGGTGGATCACTTGAGTTCAGGAGTTTGAGACCAGCCAGGACAACACGGTGAAACCCTATTTCTACCCTGAGGTGCCAGGAGGCAAAGGTTGCAGTGAGCCGAGATCACGCTACTATACTGCAGTGTGGGTGACACAGCAAGACTCTGTCTCAAAAAAAATAAAAAAATAAATAAAAATAAATAAAGTCACCAGTCGCATTATCCCCTAACAAGAGAGTCAATCCTATGCTCTGAAGCCAGGCATTGACTTCTCTCTAGCTATGAAAGTCCTAGATGGCATCTTCTTCCAACAGAAGCCTGTTTCATCCACAGTGAAAATCTGTTGTTTAGTGTAGCCACCTTCATCAATGATCTTAGTTGGATCTTCTGGATAACTTGCTGCAGCCTCTCCATCAGCACTTGCTGCTTCACCTTGCGCTTGTATGTTATAGAGACGGCATCTTTCCTTAAACCTCACAAACCAACATCTGCCAGCCTCAAACTTTTCCTCTGAAGCTTCCTTACCCCTCTCAGACTTCACAGAATTGAAGAGTCAGGGCCTTGACCGAGATTAGGCTTTGGCTTAAGGGAATGTTATGGCTTGTATCATCTTCTCTACAGATCACTGAGACTTTCTCCAAATCAGCAAGAAGGCTGTTTTGCTTTCTTATCATTTGTGTGTTCACTGGAGTAGTACTTTTAATTTCCTTTAAGAACTTTTCCTTTGCATTCACAACTTGGCTGTCTGGCACAGAGGCCTCGCTTTTAGCCTATCCTGGCTTTCAACATGCTTTTTTCACTAAGCTTAATCCTTTCTAGCTTTTAATTTAAAGTGAGAGATGTGTGATTCTTCCTTCTACTTCAACACTTGGAAGCCATTATAAGGTTATTAATTAGTCTAATTTCAATACTGTTGTTCTCAGAGAATAGGAAGGCCCCAAAAGAGGGAATGAGATGGGGAATGGCTGGTTGCTGGAGCATTCAGAATCCACATAACACTGATCAATTATGTTCATCCTCCTATATGAGCATGGTTTGTCGTGCCCCAAAATAACAGTAACATCGATCACAGGATCATCAAAACAGATTTAATAATAAAAAAGTTTGAAATATTTCAGGAATTGCCAAAATGTGACAGAAAGACACAAATGAGCACATGATGTTGGAAAAATGGTGCTCACAGAGTTGTCTGACACAGGGTTGCCACAAATCCTCCATTTTTTACAAATAGAATATCTACTGAGCACAATAAGCAAAGTGCAATGAAACAAAGTATGCCTGTACTCTGCGTTTCACTTCCTATAAGGGCAGTTCTCCCCGTGGACAGACAACACTTCATGAGATATAATTTACAATGGCTGCACCATAAACCACATGGCCACATTCATCATTAAAGGATTTCTTATAATACAAAAGTATTACAATCTTATATAGTACTTTATCATTTCCAAGACATGTTCACTTCTGTCTTCACAAACATTATTATTTGCCCCACTTTATAGAAAAGTAAGCAGATTTTAAAAAGATTCAGTAACTTAGCCCTCAGAAACACACTGATGTTGAGGTCTGATCAAATATTCATGCATTCTGATTATCTGACCACTTTGTTCATCTTCTTAAAGGATATACATTGTCCTGTAGTTATTCTCTCTCTGATGATTGCATCAGGGGACAAAGTTGTGTTGTAGCAGTAAGCATAACACACTCAGAAATACTATCTCCCCCCCCTCACTATTCTTAGCCACTTCTTGCAGAAGACCTAACACTCCCACTTTGAATACAGTTGACCCTTGAACATGGGTTTGAACTGCACAGATCCGCTTACATATGGATTTTCTTCCACCTCTGCCACCCAAGGCAGCAAGAGCAATCCCTCCTCTTCCCCAGCCTACTCAATGTGAAGATGGCGAGGATAAAGACCTTGAAGATGATCCACTGCCACTTAATGAATAGTAAATATACTTTCTATTCCTTTTGATTTTCTTAATAACAGTTCTTTTGTCCAGCTTACTTTATTGTAGGAATATAGTCCATAATATATATAACATACAAAATATGTGTTGACTGTTTACACTATTAGGAAGGTTTGCCGTCAACAGTAGGCTACTAATAGTTAAGTTTTGGGGGAGTCTAAAGTTGTATATGAATTTTTAACTGCGAGGGGGCCCTTAACCCCCATGTTGTTCAAGGATCAACTGTAGCTGGTACAAAGAGACTTCAAAACTAGGGAGCGATGTTTTGTTACAATACCTTCAGATTATGTATGATATCTATCCGCTTGTTCTGGCTGTCCTTAAAGTGAACTTGAACTCTGACGGGAAACTCACCCCAGCCTCTTCTGGTCAGGTGAAAAGGAGGCTCTCTACGGAAAAGCAGATATTAACACATTCATCCATGTTCACTCTCTCATCCTACACAGGAAAAGTTTTCTGATAATGGATAAATCAGAAATTCACTGTCTTCTGAGAACCATTTAGGTTCCTCATTTAAAACTAAATCAATACGCTGAATTTTGCTAAAATGCTAAGTTATAAAAGAAAAAAATTCAACTCAAACCTCTATTAAACTTGCAATTACTGAATGCTAAGAGAGTAAACTTAGACTATATAATCCAATGTCATTTTCACATACGAGGGAACTAAGGTGATCTGATGAATGTCACTAGAGGGCCAGGATCCTTAATTGGCATTTGACAGATATAGGCCATGAGATATACGTTCCCTACCCTAAACCCTTGTATTTATTCCTCCACTGAGGCAGAAACAAAATGAATCATGAATGTGCTCAACTGAAAGTGACAATTTATTTGAAACTCTCTGCTAAGAAGACTTAAAGAAAGATCATATGTTCACAATATGACCTTCCCTGAATAGTGACTACAGCTGATTTTAGTGGGCAGAGAGGAATGTGTGTGCATGCTAACTGGACTGGAGAATTCTCAGCACAATGTAATTTGTGAAAGAAAAAAAGTGGGGGGGCGGGAATTGATGGAAAAGAAGAGCAAACTGTTAATAACTGGTGATGGGCACAAGAGGGTTCATTATACTCTTTACTTCTGTATATGTTTGAAATTTTCCATAATAAAGAAATTTAGAAATTTAATTGAGATATCATTAAGTACTCAAAACAATATGGTTTAAGTCCATAGGGAAGAGAGAGAATGCTTTTAAAACAAAAATATTTGTTGTGAATCCTGGCTTAGAATTAGTCATGAGAGAAGATAACAAAATTACAAGGAGGCTGGGCACGGTGGCTCATGCCTGTAATCACAGCACTTTGAGAGGCCACGACAATTGCTTGAACCCGGGGGCGGAGGCAGCAATGAGCTGAGATCACACCACCGCACTCCAGCCTGAGAGACAGAACGAGACTCCATCTCAAAAAGAAAAGGACAAGGAGAAAGAAAGTCAACAGATGGTGTTTTTGGAAAACTGAATTGAGGGAGTGTAGAGTTCAAGAACACAACCTGAGAGGAGTGTAACAGATGTGAATTAACGAGCCCAGAGCCAGGAGCTAACAACGGAGCCTGGGACAGGAAAAATTCCTGCGTATGAGGGGAGCCTAGAAAGCAGGGAAATTAATAAATACCTTATAAGCCAAAGAGAAAAGAAAGCAAACTAGAATGGCCTGGATGGAAGAAACCAGTTGCACAGGAGCTAAGAGAGGCCGCTGCGATGTTCGTATACATTCATGCTTGGGGTCAAACGAGAAGGTAGACTTGAGACAGTCTGAAATGGGACCCACAGCCAGAAATACAGGGGAGCCTAGGGGCATGGTGGACTTGAGTCAATTAACGGAAATTCTACTGATGTGAACTTTGGTTATTTAAATTCCAGTAAAGCTAAATGGTAAGTCTAAACTCATTTGCAACATGCCTCAATCACACTGAATGCTGAACTTCTCTCAATGAATATGCTAAATTAGGTATGCTTCTCAATTTATATACATGGCCTAACCTTTAGTGAGCAGGCAGGAAAGACTGCTGCTAGAGAAGACAGACAGACAGCACAAAGCCAGGAAAAACGAACAACGCTTTTTAACAGGAAATTCCTCCATAACCATATTTTTAGAAGCAAAAAAAGAACCTAAGATCTATAACAACATTATTTATGGAAATGGTATACTTCAAAATATGTTACTTCACACAATAAAGGACTGCCTCCCCTGAACAAACTTCAGTACTTCTAGATTCCTCATAGAAGGTGAAATAAATCAATGACGCCAAGAGGGAAAAACCGTAAGACTATGGAGATTAAACAAAAATGGCTTTATTAGAAACACAGAATGGAGTACAGCTCCTTGCTCGACTAATTTATTCAAATGGCCAATCAGTCTTTTAGCGTCACTCCGAGTGATCCTGAACTCACTACTTCATGAGACCCTCTGTTACATTTCTGAACAGCTCTATTATAAAATGACTTCTTCTACCTCCTGCATGTTAATTCCAGATATGCCATCTGGAATCACAAAGAGATTTAAATCCTTCCTCCACATGAAAGCCCTTTAAGAGAATCAAAGCATTCCCTCAAGTCTTTTCAGAATGAACATCTCTGCTCCCCACAACAAGAGTGGCAGCAAACACTGCTCTCCTACGTTTCACTTTTGCTATGACCCAATCAGTGTTCTAAGCCCTTCAGCACTATTAACTTACTTAATCTTTATAACCACACTATGAAATAGCCCCTCTGAGACACAGTGAGGCTGAATAACTAACTTGCCAAGGTCACACAGCAAACAAGCAGTAGAACCAGAATTCAAACTCAAGCAATAGGCTCCAGGGCCATGCTTTAGCCACTGTGTGCTAGTCTACATCCCCAAGGTGACAGACCTCACTTCCCAGACCACTCTCCCTAGTATGCACAATAATATGACTGGATATTGCCCGACTGTGCAGGGCATGGAATGCCCACATCACTTCTTCTGGGTACTTCTCTAATGTAGCTATTCGAAAATTTCAAATTACAGATGTAGCTCACAGTATATTTCCATTGGACAGTGCTGCTCTAGAGAGTTCCTACATTCGAGTGAAATAAAACAGATAGGAAGGTTTGGAAGAGGCTCACTAGGATTCCTCTGGGGAGCTGGCCCGCTCCAGTTTCACACACACCAAGGGCAGGAACACTCCACGCGGTTTCCCAAAGGCAGAGTCCTGTGCTCTTCACAATCCCTGTATCAAACCCTGAGCCTAGCACATATCTAGTGACTATCTTGTACCTAAAAAAAAGCAAAGTTTACAATCGCAGCTTTTAGGAACTTGGCTAAGGGTTGTCCTGACAACTGAACAAATGTGAAAAAAGTGCTTCAATAAGAGCAGAATCCACCCATCTCTTTGTCAGGTAATGTGCTGTGATGAAGAGAGTCAGGGTGTGTAAGAAAAACATTTGTGCTTTGATCCAGAAGTAAGATTAACCCCAAGTTTCAAGGCAGCTGCAAAAATCCTCCCTTATTGGTTAAATTACTTTAGATACCTAACACAACAAACATCTTCAGAGTCCTGCAAATAACATAAGAGTTATAATTAAACCTAGGACATATGTTAACAGTCCTAACCTACTTTATATTGGTTACACCATATCTGGAGTTTTAGGTTCAGTTCTAAAAAGGTTATTTTAAAAGGAATATAGATAAACTGGAGTATGCCAAAGAATACAACCTGAATGGCAAAGGAACACAAAACAAAGTCACACGAGTGACAACTGATACAAATATGGATGAGACCCAGTAACTGCTTTCAAATATCTAAACAACTATACAAGGAAAAGGGATTATGATGATTCTGAGTGGTACACAAAGCATATGAAAAACTTACTGTTTAGAAGAGGAAGTTAGATCTCTGCTCAATATAATTAAAAACTTCCCAACGAAACCAGCCACCTCCAAATGGAATGGCCCATTTCATGAATTCAATAATTCACTCAGTATCAAACATGAAATGAGGCTGGGTACATGGCTCACACCTGTAATCCCAGCACTTTGGGAAGCCAAGGCAGGAGGACTGCTTGAGGCCAGGAGTTCGAGACCAGCCTGGGTAAAAAATTAGCTGGACATAGGTGGCACACACCTAGAGTCCTAGCTACTCAGGAGGCTGAAATGGGAGGATAGTCTGAGCCCAGGAGTTCAAGGCTGCAGCGAGCTATAATCATGGCACTGTTCTCCCCGCTGGATAATAGAGCAAGACTCTGTCTTTAAAAAAATAAACGAAGGCCGGGCACGGTGGCTCAAGCCTGTAATCCCAGCACTTTGGGAGGCCGAGACGGGTGGATCACGAGGTCAGGAGATCGAGACCATCCTGGCTAACATGGTGAAACCCCGTCTCTACTAAAAATACAAAAAACTAGCCGGGCGTGGTGGCGGGCGCCTGTAGTCCCAGCTACTCGGATGCTGAGGCAGGAGAATGGTGTAAACCCGGGAGGCGGAGCTTGCAGTGAGCCGAGATCGCGCCACTGCACTCCAGCCTGGGTGACACAGCGAGACTCCATCTCAAAAAAATAAATAAATAAATAAATAAATAAATAAACGAAATTGGCTGGGTACAGTGGCTCACGCCTGTAATCCCAGCACTTTGGGAGGCTGAGCCAGGCGGATCACGAGGTCAGGAGATCGAGACCATCCTGGCTAATACAGTGAAACCCCATCTCTACTAAAAATACAAAAACATTAGCTGGGCTTGGTGGCAGGAGCCTGTAGTCCCAGCTACTCAGGAGGCTGAGGCAGGGGAATGGCGTGAACCCGGGAGGCGGAGCTTGCAGTGAGCCAAGACTGAACCACTGCACTCCAGCCTGGGCAACAGAGCAAGACTCCGTCTCAAAAAAATAAAAAATTTTAAAAAATTAAAAATTTTAAAAAACACAAAATGAGCATTTACTACATGCTAGGAACTATGCATGGGGATATTTATTTATTTATTTATTTATTTATTTTTAATTTATTTTGAGTCTTGCTCTGTCAACTAGGCTGGAGTGCAGTGGCATGATCTTGGCTCACTGCAATCTCTGCCTCCCAGGTTCAAGCAACTCTCCTGCCTAAGCCTCTTGAGTAGCTGGGACTACAGGCACACACCACCAGGCCTGGCTAATTTTTTTTTGTATTTTTAGTACAGACAAGGTTTCACCATGTTGTCAAGGCTGGTCTCAAACTCCTGACCTCGTGATCCACCTGCCTCAGCCTCCCAAAGTGCTGGGATTCCAGGCATGAGACACCGTTCTCGGCTCACCCCGGAGATATTAAGACAAGATAAGATCCTAAACATCGATAAGTTCTAAATCTGGTGAGACATACATGTAAATGAGCAAGTGTAGTAATAGACTTACATACATTATCTGCTATTAAACACACAGCTACGGTCAATCACAGCATATGATTTCTCCAGGAGTTTTAAAAACCAGAAGCATATAAGCAATAATCTCTTTTAAAGTACTATTTACAAATCCTACTATTGTTATTAATGAAGTTTGACTTGCTATGGGAAAAGGTATGTTGTAAAGGTGTGTGCCAGCAGGCTGTGAACAGCTAACTGCTC
Organism: Theropithecus gelada; assembly: GCF_003255815.1. Taxonomy (NCBI): domain Eukaryota; kingdom Metazoa; phylum Chordata; class Mammalia; order Primates; family Cercopithecidae; genus Theropithecus; species Theropithecus gelada. The sequence continues at coordinate 106,802,070 of NC_037669.1, forward strand.
AGGCGTGGCACAGCAGACACTGTCAGAGTGGCAGAGATCAGGCTGAAAATAAGACACAGGCAATTTTGATGACGTCAAACCTCATACACGTAATGAAACAAAGTTCATTTACTATCAGCAGAAAACACTCCAGATGTCCGGGATGAAAGAGAAACTGGATAAGGAGTTGCAGCACAATCCTTTCTTTGGATTTTCTCACTGTTACAATATATCTTGATAAGTGATTTGCCACACCTCTGCCTGCAGATTAGTAAAGACTTCTTAGCAAATAAATCTCATTAATTACTGCAGGATGGTCTTTACAAATTAAAAGAAATAATGTGTTTTACAAATTCTCATTTCTGGTATGAGAACAGAGAAATAAAATAGGCACTGGTATTGCATTTTTAAGTATTAAGGGTTTTATGTAATTAGTTTTTAATCCCATCCTTTTGGGTATATTAGATTTCTATCATCAATAAAAATATAATTAATACATAAGAAGAAAAACATACCGTACCTACCTATAAAAATCTCATTTCCAAATATTCCACTGTCTTTTTTTTTTTTTTTTTTTTTGAGATGAGGTTGCGCTCTGCCGCCAGGCTGGAGTGCAGTGCCACGATCTTGGCTCACTGCAACCTTCAACTCCCTGGTTCAAGCGATTCTCCTGCCTCAGCCTCCTGAGTAGCTGGGATTACAAGCACGAGCCACCACGCCCAGCTAATTTTTGTATTTTTAGTAGAGACAGGTTTCACCATGTTGGCCAGGATGGTCTTGATCTCCTGACCTTGTGATCTGCCCGCCATAGCCTCCCAAAGAGCTGCGATTACAGGCCTGAGCCATCACGCCCAGCCTATTCCACTTTCTGACCACCAACCCTTATCTTTCCAGTTTCACCCCAATCCAACTATTCTTTGACTTCACGAAGACTTCTATTTCTTGACCACAAAACTTTTCACCAGCCATCACTGCTCCTATATACGTTGTCTTCTCTCCTTACTCAGTTTAGAGTCTATGATATATCCCTAAAATAAACTAAGCATCAAAGTGAAGAAATCAAAGAACCAAGAGACCACGGTTTTGGATGAATTGTCTATATGTATGCAAAGTCCTTAAGAATGAATGACAGTAAGAGTTATGGTAGAGAGAAAATCAGTAAACCAGGTGTTGATACCTTTTACAAAAAGTCTCAGCTCCGTTGAGGCTGCTACTCCTCCTCTGCTACAATTATCTACTAACTTCCCCAGTCACCCTTGGCAGGGAAAGGTGGTCTGGAAGCCATAAATATGATCAAGGAAGACACCTTCCCCACCCTCAGGCCCAGTGGTGTGTGGGAGGGAAAAAAAAAAGCCACCATTGCTTGAAAGGGTTAAAGAAGAACCAGAGTTCTCAGGGGGCAGCGATGTTTTGTTTTAAGAGTCAGGCTCTGAACAGAGCAGAGAACAGATATTTCACTGATAATAACCAACAACCACTTCCACGGTGCATTTATACAACCAATATGGGCCAGGCGTGGTGGCTCATGCCTGTAATCCCAGCACTTTGGGAGGCCAAGGCAGGCAGGGTGCTTGAGCTCAGGAGTTCAAGACCAGCCTGGCCAATATGGCAAAACTCTGTCTCTACAAAATATACAACAATCAGCCCAGCATGGTGGCGTGCACCTGTAATCACAGCTACCTGGGAGGCTGAAGCATGAGAATTGCTTGAACCCGGGAAGTGGAGGTTGCAATGAGTCGAGATCATGCCACTGCACTCCAGCCTGGGTGACAGAGTGACACTCTGTCTCAAAAAAAACAAAAACAAAAACAAAAACATATATATGTGTAACATCATATAAAGATGTAAAGAATAAGGCCAGGCATGGTAGCTCACGCCTGTAATCCTAGCACTTTGGGTGGCCAAGGCAGGCGGATCACCTGAGATCAGAAGTTTGAGATCAGCTGGGCCAAGATGGTGAAACCCCGTCTCTAGTAAAAATACAAAAAAATTATCCAAGCGTGGTGGTGGGCGCCTGTAATCCCAGCTACTTGGGAGGCTGAGGCAGGAGAATCACTTGAACCCAAGCGGCGGAGGTTGCAGTGAATCCAGAGCGCACCACTGCACTCTAGACTGGGAGACAAAAGTGAAACTCCATCTAAAAAAAAAAAAAAAAAGTAAAGAATACATCCAAATGATAGAAGCAATTTCACAACAATATATATAATCATTCCATCTTGGTGAAATAACAGTAACAACAAAACAACTATATAACATTCAAATATGTACAGAAGAAATATGAATGGGAGTTACATCCGAAAGAGTGAGATCATGGGGAACTTTCAACATTAATTAGTCTATCATGTTAGAATACTGTATTTACTTCTGTTATATTCTGACATTCATAAAAAGAAGTAACATTTTCATATGCATCTTATCTATAAAAACAAGTTTAGCTGTTTCCAGAGGGGAGCAAAATCAGCTAATATAATTAGTGTGGTAATAATTGGATAGAAGAAGACAATGCCTGCTCAGTGAGATAGTAATCTGAGAGAGTGAACTACAACTACATTTTTTTTTTTTTTTTGAGACAGAGTCTCCCTCTGTCACCCTAGCTGGTGTGCAGTGGCATGATCTCCGCTGACTGCAAGCTCCGCCTCCTGGGTTCATGACATTCAAGTAGCTGGAACTACAGGCGCCCACCACCACACCCAGCTAATTTTTTGCATTTTTAGTGGAGACGGGGTTTCACCATGTTAGCCCAGGATGGTCTCGATCTCCTGACTTCCTGATCCGCCTGCCTCAGCCTCCTAAAGTGCTGGGATTATAGGAGTGAGCCCCCCCGCCTGGCCTACAACTACATTTTGACTAAGAGCCAATTCTCAATTATTACTACATTTCCAGGAAATGTTCTAAAGTTAAATCACTTTTTTTCCACTTCAAAAATAAATTTGTATTTCTTTTTTTTTTTTTTTTGAGACAGAGTCTTGCTCTAGCCCAGGCTGGAGTACAGTGGCCGGATCTCAGCTCACTGCAAGCTCTGCCTCCCGGGTTTACGCCATTCTCCTGCCTCAGCCTCCCGAGTAGCTGGGACTACAGGCGCCCGCCACCTCGCCCGGCTAGTTTTTTGTATTTTTTAGTAGAGACGGGGTTTCACCATGTTAGCCAGGATGGTCTCGATCTCCTGACCTCGTGATCCACCCGTCTCGGCCTCCCAAAGTGCTGGGATTACAGGCTTGAGGCACCGCGCCCGGCATTAAATTTGTATTTCAATTTAGGTTAAATAACTCAAGTGTGCTCACCTAACTTCCACAAGGTCATTTGGTTTATAGCTGGGATGAAGGAAGAACCAAACTTTCTTGACAAAATGATTAATGCTGGGTTCTCTACGGGATCCTCGGACATATACCATCCACTTATGAGTTGACTGGTCATTTTCTTCCCTCTTATCCGGAGGTATATACCTAGAGAAGAAGAAAAAAGAAACCTGAATTATTTTTGTCCTTCAAAAACCTAACAAAATAATTAACTCCTACTTAAACTTAAAAACAAGGTTAAAATTCCTGCAATATTTAACAGCTACATCACCTAAACAAAATGAGTCTTTGCAAGTTAATCATTTTGTTTTTCTTTCTTTCTAAAACATAGTTGGGGTTGGATGCAGTGGCTGGTCCACACTACAATGCCAGCACTTCAGGAGGCTGAGACGGGAGGATTGCTCGAGGTAAGGAGTCAGAGATCAGCCTGGGCAACATAGCAAGACCCCATCCCCATGTTTAGCTATTTCCAGAGGGGAGCAAAATCAGCTAATATAATTAGTGTGGTAACAATTGAATAGAAGAAGACAATGCCTGCTCAGTGAGACAGTAATCTCCAAGAGTGAACTACAACTATAACTACAATCCTCCCACCTAAAATTTTAAACTCAGCTGGGCATGGTGGCCCACACCTGTAGTCCCAGCTAGCTGGGAGGCTGATGAGGTGGGAGCACTGCCTGAGTCCAGGAGTTTGAGGCTGCAGTGAGCTACAATCACATCACTACACTTCAGTCTGGGTGACAGAGCAAGACCCTACCTCAAAAAATTACAATAAAATTAATGAACTAAAACAAAATAATAAAATAAATAAAACATGAATTTGGTTTAAGGGACATTCTGTTAAAAGTTTGTGTTGTTCTGCTTATTTGGTGTGCAATTTTTTAAAAAAGGCAAACTTGTTTTTCCTGCCAAATAAATACATAAGGTGGAAATAAACTGGCATATTTTTATTCCTAGGTTAGGGAACCTCTAGCCTTCGGGTTGATTTCATTCAGGTTTCAGGATGTTACAGCTTTGGGCCTTTCTGTTGACTCTCATGGTTGCCAAGAAGATTGCACCTAGTTTCCTGCCCTCTGAAAGCCAAAACATGACATTTCCCTTAAGTCATGATGATGGTAAAACTAGTATCTCTAGCACTCCCCTTTATGGGCCCTGTCTTTATTTCGGTATGAGACCCCCTTCTTAGATTCGTGTAGAAAATATGGTCAGGCCTTCTAAATGCTCATTTATGCTTAGTGCTAATCCTTCCTAATAAGGGGGGGCCAAGTTGCCTAGCCTAGCCTAGCTCTTGAGGAGTGTTCTTGACCGATCTTGGCCCTTTACTCTTCCAGCCTATGAAAGTCATGAACCCTGTTGGGATTTTAACCGGAATATCTACAGATCGATTTGGGGAGAGATGGCATCTTTACAAGACAGGTTGGCCCAGAAAAAGCCAGGTCTGGAAATTCAGGCAGACCCACTAGGCCACAAGAAAACTGGGGCTAAACAATCATTTCATCTAAATTTTTAAATGTATTGGCATAAAGAAGTTAATAGTTTCTTATCTCTTTAAATAGTACGGCATCTGTAGTTATGTCTTCTTTTCTATTTCTAATATTATTTGTGCCTTCTCTTTTTTCTTTGAGTAATTTTTAAAATTAATTTCGCCAGGTTTGTGTATGTTATGTTTATTTTTTCCTTTCATAAATATATCAATGTATTCGTCAAATATTTACTAAATATACACTGTAAAGTACAAAGCCAGACAAGGCCAGGCGCGGTGGCTCACGCCTGTAATCTCAGCATTTTTGGAGGCCAAGTCGGGTAGATCACCCAAGTTCATGAGTTCAAGACTAGCCTGATCAATGAGAATAATCAATGAAACCCCATCTCTACTAAGAATACAAAATTATCCAGGTGTGGTGGTGCATGCCTGTAATCCCAACTACTTGGGAGGCTGAAGTAGGAGAATCGCTTGAACCCCAAAGGCGGAGGGTATAGTGAGCTGAGATCACACCACTGCACTCCAGCCTGGGCAAAAAGAGTGAAATTCTGTCTCGAAAAAACAAAACAAAACCAGACAAGACATAGTTTCTACCCTAAAGAGACTGCAGTCTGATTTGAGAAAAATATATGAAAATAGAAAATGGCCATATAATATGATAAAAATCACGAAGAGAGAGCATAGAAGGAATATGCCTAATGGGGGGGGGGGGATCAGCAAATAAAACTTCATGAGAAAATTAGTTTAAACTGCTACCAATTAGAATCCTAACCACTGTAATCAATTTTCCTCCATCAAATTAATTTAAACCCTTCCATCTATTTACATTAGGGTCAAATATTTACTTAACATTTTCACGTTTTTGGAGGATTTATAACGTACTCATCTATCCCTAGACACTTGGCAAAAATGATGAAGCTGCTCCAAGACAGCCTGAGATCATACTGTTCAAGTACATGGCTCTGGAGCTTGGAGGAATTCTGCCTTTAAGATCTGCTCAGCAACCTTTTGTTATGAACTAAAAACATTTCAGTTCGGGCAACCAAATCAACATTTTTTGGAATTCGCTAAGGCCCCTAAAGACAGAACTGGTTCAGAGTAGTCAAGAGTTCTTCCAAATTTACACACATTGACACAATTGGTGAAATATATTTGCGTAAGAGCTCATGTCTTCGAAATTTTTACCAAGCCCTATTTTATTCTCAGGGAAATAATGGCAGACACACTAACGCAGAGACTCCGATCTCTGGACCTTGGTTCACTTTTGAAGCAACAAAGAGCTTGAAAAAACATTCCCTAAGGCCGGGCGCGGTGGCTCAAGCCTGTAATCCCAGCACTTTGGGAGGCCGAGACGGGCGGATCACGAGGTCAGGAGATCCAGACCGTCCTGGCGAACACGGTGAAACCCCATCTCTACTAAAAAATACAAAAAACTAGCCGGGCGAGGTGGCGGGCGCCTGTAGTCCCAGCTGCTCGGGAGGCTGAGGCAAGAGAATGGTGTAAACCCGGGAAGCGGAGCTTGCAGTGAGCCAAGATCACGCCACTGCACTCTAGCCTGGGCGACAGAGCGAGACTCCGTCTAAAAAAAAAAAAAAAAAAAAAATTCCCTGAGGTCTCTTCCTACTGTAACACCAGGATAATAAGAGTATTATGCCCAAGTATAAACATAAATGGGTGACCAAAAAGACTTATCTACTTTATTCTCATGTCTCAATGACTTGTTAGATACAACCTCTCTGGTTTGCCTTAGAGTCACAAAAAAAGACCTGAAGTAAGGTTTCGAAGAACAACAACAAAAAGTCAAAGAAAGCCATCATACTTACATCCTTTCATTTCAAAACAAAACAAAAGAACAGGAAATAGGTTTTCCAGGGAGAAGAATCTGGTTTCAGCTTTGGATGTGCCAATCACAAGTAAATGGCTGATATGCTTTGGCTGTGTCTCCACCCAAATTTCATCTTGAATTGTAGCTCGCAGAATTCCCACACGTCCTGGGAGGGACCCAGTGGGAGGTAACCGAATCATGGGGACGAGTCTTTCCCATGCTGTTCTCGTGATAATATGTCTCACAAGATCTGATGGTTTTAAAAGGGGTCGTTCTCCTACACAAGCTCTCTTGCCCGCCTCCACTTAAGACATGACTTTGCTTCTCCCTTGCCTTCCGCTATGATTGTGAGGCCTCTCTAGCCATGTGGCACTGTGAGTCAATTAAACCTCTTTCCTTTATAAATTACCCAGTCTCGGGTATGTCTTTATTAACAGTGTGAAAACCAACTAATACAATGGCTAATGCAGGAATGTAAATGTAGAGACAAAATGAAGATTTGAACATTCGAGTTGAGGGCAGTATCTGAGGATTTACCATTCTCTACTGGCTTTCAAATACCTAACGATTAGCGTATTTTACAAACTACACAAGCAAGTGTAGGGGTTATTATACTGCCTCTTCTCTAGCAATATTTTGGAACAAACACCTTCCCCTTATTTATCCTTTGTGGATATTTGTGGATATTGTGCAAGGCAAGGCAGAATGGCACAATATAGAGGCAGTACAGAGAAAATAATACCCAAATGAAAAATAAGAGACCTAGGTCCCCTGACCCTGTGGCTATTTGTATAAAAAGAGTAATAAAAGGATTAAAAAAAAAAAAAAAAGGCCAGGTGCGGTGGCTCACACCTGTAATTCCAGCACTTTGAGAGGCCAAGGTGTGCAGATCACCTGAGTTCAGGAGTTCGAGACCAGCCTGACCAACATGGAGAAACTCTATCTCTACTAAAAATAAAAAATTAGCCAGGCGAGGTGGTACACGCCTGTAATCCCAGCTACTCGGAGGCTGAGGGAGGAGAATCGCTTGAACCTGGGAGGTGGAGGTTGCAGTGAGCCGAGATCATATCATTGCATTCCAGCGTGGACAACAAGAGCGAAACTCCATCTCAAAAAAAGGAAAAGAAAAGAAAAATAGGAGACCTAGATTCAAATTCTGACTTTGCTCATTAATGAGCAAAATTACCCTAATAAAGTCTCTAGGCCGGGCGCGGTGGCTCACGCCTGTAATCCCAGCACTTTAGGAGGTCGAGGCGGGCGGATCATGAGGTCAGGAGATCAAGACCATCCTGGCTAACACGGTGAAACCCCATCTCTACTAAAAATGCAAGAAAATTAGCCAGGCGTGGCGGCGGGCGCCTGTAGTCCCAGCTACTTGGGAGGCTGAGGCAGGAGAATGGTGTGAACCCGGGAGGCAGAGCTTGCAGTGAGTCAAGATTGCGCCACTGCACTCCAGCCTGGGCGACTGAGTGAGACTCCGTCTAAAAAAAAAAAAGTCTCTAAACTGTGGTTTATTTTTTAAACAACTAAAGGCTTGGGAATCCCTGAGGCCTCTTCCTCGTATAATACTATAATAAGAGTATTAATGCCAAAGTATTAACATAAATGGACAAATAAAAATAAATTCAACTGGATACTCACTTGGACACATTGCCCACTACTATTGTTTTCTTTACAAAAAGTCGCGAAGTCTCATCTGTGAGATCAGCATTCCGCTGTTCTGTTTTATGGGAGCCAGTAACACTAGAAGCATCCTGAAAAAAATCATAATCAACATCCATTCTCATTTTGAACAATTTTCAATAGGACAGAAATCACAACATCATAAAAAGTATAAATGGAATAACTAAGTTTTTTTTTTAATTTACAAAATTTTCTGGCTTCGTGGCACCTCTCAAAGCATTAAAACAATTTACTACAAAAGCTGCCTTAATTTATACAAAGTTTATATACTGTAACTCCCGGTGTGTTTTCAATAGTTACATACATCTGCTTTGGATATGCAAATAGGATTTGGAAGGATACACAAAAAACTGTTACACCGGTTACTTCTGGGAAACGGGAATAGAAAGAGAGAAAGGGGTCAGTGGAATTTACCTTCTTTTTAACCTTTTGTAATACTCAAAAATGTTCAATGAGAAGTAAGTGCCTGGTACGTAGTAAATGCTAAATGTTTGTTATATAAATACATACAGAAATGACCATGTATTGTATAAAACATGTTAAGTTTCTATGACCATTATGCCCTAAATTCTCTTTTTCTTTTTGAGACGGAGTCTCACTCTGTCACCCAGGTTGGAGTGCAATGGCGCGATCTCAGCTCAGTGCAACCTCCGACTTCCGGGTTCAAGCGATTCTCCTGCCTCAGCCTCTCAAGTAGCTGGGATTACAGGTGCCCGCCACTAAGCCCAGGTAATTTTTGTATTTTTAGTAGAAACAGAGTTTCACCATGTTAGTCAGGTTGGTCTCGAACTCCTGACCTCAGGTGATCTGCCTGCCTTGACTTAGCAAAGTGCTGGGATTACAGGCGTGAGCTACCGCGCCCAGCCTCCTAAATTCTTTTTAACTAAAAAAAAGAAAAACACATGTAATATTTGCTCAGGAATAATACTGGAAAGGTAAGGTAAATCCAAATAGTGAGGAGTTCTGATTTTGGGGGTGGTAGCCTCACGAATGAACTTCTCTATTCTTTTTTACTTTTCTGTATTTAACAATTTTGAAAAATGAACACATACAAATTTATAATCAGAAAAATAAATGCAAACTTTTTTTTTATCAAAAATAAATCAAATTCTTGATGTCTAAGTATGTGGAAAGTAACTTGGAAATTTTCTCTATCACAGAACACCTGGCTGAGAAAAATCACTGCTCTAATCCAATAATAACTCTATAGCCAAAAATTTTATCAAGAAGTTCAGAGTAGCTTGAGATGGGAGCTCAAATTGCAAATTGGCAGGATCAAAGAGCAATGTTTTTCAATTCTGTTTGTCAAACTTCCTCCATCTACTAAAGCATCTTAGAATATAAAGTCTCACAGGAAACTGTTGAAGAACGACAGCTCTCGAGAGAATAAACATGACAGAGTGGAAAGACCTTGAGCAAGAGCACAGAATTGCCGAGCTGGAAGGTTTCTTTCACACCTATGTAAACAGCATCCAAGAGCTGTGCTGTGCACAGAATCCCCAGGCTGTACAATCAGAAACATTAAGGTTTAAGTCAGGCACGGTAACTCACGCCTGTAATCCCAGCACTTTGGGAAGCTGAGGCAGGCGGATCACAGGGTCAGGAGATCGAGATCAGTCTGGCCAACATGGTGAAACCCTGTATCTACTAAAAATACAAAAAATTAGCCAGGCATGGTAGCACATGTCTGTAATCCCAACTACTTGGGAGGCTGAGACAGGAAAATCGCTTGAACCTGGGAGGCGGAGGTGGCAGTGAGCTGAGAATGCGCCACTGCACTCCAGCCTGGGTGATAAAGCAAGACTCCGTCTCAGAAAAAAAGAGAAACACTTAGGTTTAATTCTCAGTTCTGACACTTTTGAGCAAATAAAACCTCATCAAGATTTGGTATCCCCAGCCGGGCACGGTGGCTCACGCCTGTAATCCCAGCACTTTGGGAGGCCGAGACGGGTGGATCACGAGGTCAGGAGATCGAGACCATCCTGGCTAACACGGTGAAACCCCGTCTCTACTAAAAAATACAAAAACCTAGCCGGGTGAGTTGGCGGGCACCTGTAGTCCCAGCTACTCGGGAGGCTGAGGCAGGAGAATGGCGTGAACCCGGGAGGCGGAGCTTGCAGTGAGCTGAGATCCGGCCACTGCACTCCAGCCCGGGCGACAGAGCGAGACTCCGTCTCAAAAAAAAAAAAAAAAAAAAGATTTGGTATCCCCATTATAAAAGGAAAACAAACCTATTTCCTAAGATTCCTGTGACAGTTCAGTGAGATAACAAGCACGTATTTTAGTAAATACTAGTTCCCTTCTCCTGTGGCTCCCTCCCACATCCACCCAACTACATACTCTTCCAGTATTTCGGCTTGGTCTCTGCTCCATGTTGTTTGAGAGTCTCTCCTCTATATCCATATTGCTGTTATTATCTTTGTCAGATAAGAAGTCATTGTGCTGAGATAAAGAATCACTTTCTGAATGATTGGCTGATGGTGTTTCTGCTCTCTGATTGGCAGGAGATGATGACCTAGATGGTGATTCCAAAAATTTCTTGATAGCAGGATGATTAAAAACCATTGTATCACATGTCTTTGATCCCTACAAAAAAATGAAAGCAAGCAAATAAATTTTTAATCAAATCCATCAAAAGCAGGCAAAAATCTGATGTCTCCAAAACCTCATCTATTACAGGATCATGCTTAAAATCTTTCAAAATCTCCCCACATTCATAAAATGATATCCCAACCCCTTAACACAGCCTAAACCAACAAAACAAAAATTAGAATGATAATAATTATGTAAAGCTTCTAACACTAACAGCTAGAGATGTAGGGTCTTCCGGAGGTAAATAAATAATACACGTTAACATAGAAAATAAAATCTGACTTTAAAAGTCTCACATTGCTTTACACAAACGTATCAACTGCTCTAAATAAAATATCCCTGAAAGAAATATAAAAATAAAAAGCTGTATATATAAAATGGTCCCCACACAGTAGTAAAATGTATTAGAGAATATTTTTGAATGACTGATACTGATGTATAAAGTTTGCCTTCAGTTCAGTACAGACACCTACGGAATTTTTCTGTGTCTTAGTTACTTGCATACAAAATAAAATGTATTCTGTTACAATGTGATAACACCATAGTCATGTTCCTAGGAAGCCTAGCTTTTAAAAACTGTGTTATTAAACTAATGGTTTCAGTAAGAAAAAAGGAAGCAGAAGCTAGTGTTTCAAAGCAACAAAGTTCTTGAATTTCAATAATAAAGGTTTTTCAGAGCTATAAATATGTTTTGCCACTGAAAACTAAAAATAATTAAACGGTCGATCACGAGACAAAAGCATACCTAAATATCTTTGAATAAATTCTAATCAGAACATAAGAGGATAAAATCAGCGTATTTCTAGACTATCAAATAGCACAGATCAGAAATGCTAACAATTCAAAGATAGAATCATTGCTCATGTAATCAAGTTAAGGTGAAGTCAGTGAAGTCCTCCTCGCTTATAAGAGGGAAACTTGGACAGAGACACGCAGAGAAGACACACAGAGGGAAAACAGCCACATCATGACAGAGGCAGAAATTACAGCAGGGAAATACTAAGGATTGGCAGCAACCTTCAGAAGCTAGGAAGAGGCAAGGAAAGATTCTTCCCTGGAGCCTTCGGAGGGAGCACTGCCCTGTTGACACCTTGATTTTGGACTTCTAGACTTCAGAATAGTGAGATAATAAACCTGTCCTTTTACATCACAAAGCTCATGGTAGGTAATTTGTTATGGTAGCCCTAGGAAAATGAATACGATTCTAACATGCATCTTGGAAACTGTGTTACACTAAAAGCACCTGTCTACCATTTACAATTCAACTCAAACAATGCTTTAGTTTCTACAAGACAGCATCAGGAACAGCACGAATACCAGGTGCCCCTAGAGCACCAAGGGTAACATGAAGGCCTAAACAGGACAAGCACCATTTACTGTTAGCCTCCAGCCCTTCCCTGGTTCCCAGGGAGCCAGCACTACTCCAGAGGTGATTCAGCGGAGACTAATTCTAGCTGAAAACACTTAGGAAAAAGAAAGTAAAAAAAGAAAAAAAAAAAAAACAAATGAAAGTTATGCTGAAATTATCAAAATATCAAATAGGAAGACATACTCCTATTTCAGGTCAATCCTAACCCCTATGCCTGAATTTAGACAGATTACTAGGATAAAGGAGCAGATACTTTTCATTTACATGTCAAAAACTAAACTGGAAAAAAACATTCCTTTACAATTGGAATTATCTAGTGGTGATCACATTAACCAAGTGGTCAAACTTAGTATCACCAGCAGGATAACCTGGAACTAGGTGCCTATGCTAGAACATCGAGTACACAGCATCACTATGAAGTATTCTTGCCAGAAATATTTAACCCAAATCTATTAATAACCAAGCCTTTAGACCTGACTTCCAGTTTACAAGAAAATAGAGAGGATGAAAAAGTAATCCAAGGAAATCATAAATCCAAAATCTGAGATACTCATAAATGGCCTGGCCTCTTCGAAAAGTCAGTATCATGGACGTAAAAAGGTAGGAGGGCCATTTTAAATCTTAAAAAACTAGAGAAACAAAGCTGCAGTACTAGCTACTCAGGAGGCTGAGGCAGGAGGACTGCTTGAGCCCAGAAGTTGGAGGCTGCAGTGAAGCTATGATCGTGCTTGCGAATAGCCACTGCACTCCAGCCTGGCAACAGAGCGATACCCCTATCTCTTTAAAAAAAAAAAAAAAGAAAAGAAAAGAAAAGAAAAAGTAGAACTCAGGGCTCATTAAACAAGGTAAATCTGAAACTAAAAATTGCCATTGCCATTCACTAGACTAAAAGGTCAAAGAAAATTCAATCTATTTATAAATTACTCCAAAGTGGACCACAATCAAGTGAGGAGGCACTAGGGCCAGTTGCAACAAGGTCTCAATACTAACAATTAGGAGGAGAAGAATTAAGTAAAAAGGAAAGGGCAGGCGCAGTGGCTCACGCCTGTAATCCCAGCACTTTGGGAGGCCGAGGCAGGCGGATCATGTGAAGTCAGCAGTTTGAGACCAGCCTGACCAACAAGGAGAAACCCGTCTCTACTAAAGTACAAAAAAATTAGCCAGGTATGGTTGAGCATGCCTGTAATGCCAGCTACTCGGGAGGCTGAGGCAGGAGAATCACTTGAACCTGGGAGGCGGAGGTTGCGATGAGCCAACATCACGCCATTGCACTCTAGCCTGCGCAACAAGAACGAAACTCCGTCTCAAAAAAACAAACAAATTTAAAAAAATGGAAAAAATATTACTTAGGATTATTGACAATGTGGAAAGTCATGACGAAGGACTACGACTGAACACAATGATTGATAAGTCTATGTATAGTCTATGTATATTCCCAGGAAGTAGGCTAGGCTTCTTGGATTCTGAAGGTCAATGTAACAAATGTTTCAGGTCAGGCACGGTGGTTCGTGCTTGTAATCCCAGCACTCTGGGAGGCTGAGGTGGGTGGATCACCTGAGGTCAGGAGTTCAAAAATAGCCTGGTCAATATGGCGAAACCTCATCTCTACTAAAAATACAAAAATGAGCTAGGCATGGTAGCACACACCTGTAATCCCAGCTACTCGGGAGGCTGAGGCAGGAGAATTGCCTGAACCCAGGAGGCAGAGGTTGCAGTGAGCCAAAATCACACCACTGCACTCCAGCCGGGGTGACACAGCAAGACTCATCTCAAAAAAAAAAAAACAAACAAACAAACAAAAAGAAATGTTTCAGATGCAAGGGATTCCATATCGACATAACTTCCCCTCAGACAACAAATATGAGTGGCTGGAAAGAGGAATGCTTACCTCAGAAACTTTTAGAAGACCTGCAGAAGCATAGTAGTTTGCTACAATGCAGGCACGCAGTTTATCCATCATCCTTCTTGCTTCGATCAGTCGCTAAAAACAAATGTTAACTCATTACTTTAAAAAATGGCAATTACAAAAGAGATGTACAAACAATTCACAAAATAAGAAATGTGAATGACTGAAGAAAAAAGCTCAACTTCTCAACTTCTCTAACAATCAAAAGAAAAACAAATAAAAGTGACCTTTTCCATCCATCAGATTCACAAAGATTTAAAAGAAAGACAAGTGTTGCAATGAATATGTACATTTATATGTGTATATTCACTGAAAAAAATCCACAAAGACGTGAGCACAAGAGCAAAGAGGGATTATCTTTTTTTCAAAAACTTTATTTTTAATTGTTGTGGGGACACAGTGTACATGTTTATGGGATATGTGAGATATTTTGATAGAGGCATATGATAAATAATCACATCAAGGTAAATGGGATACTCATTACCTCAAGCATTTATCCTTTGTGTTACAAACAATCCAATTTTACTCTTTTAATTATTTTTAAATGTACAATAAGTTACTGTTGACTGTAGTCACCCTGCTGTGCTATCAGAAGATTATCTTTTTGAATGGAATTCCAGGTAATATTTTTTCAATCCTTTCTGCAATTGCATTATTTAAAAAATAGCATTTTTCTCTCCCCAAAACAAGAAAGCTATTTAAAAAAAGCAAAGAGGATAAAGCAAACTATGACTCCATCTCAACAGATTATTTTTCAATCATGTATAAATTTTTTTCAAAATAGCTTTGGTGTTTTTTTCAATTTATCATCATTATACCTGGTCAATGACTTCAATTTCATGTTCCTTATTCTTCATTTCAAGAGCAAACTGTTCCTTGATAATAGTCTCAATCTTCTGCACAGCAGCATCTCGAGCTGTACAAAGAACATAAAATACATCCAAGGCCTAATTAATCAGTGACTGCCTTTACATCAGCAAGCAACAAAAGAAATCCAAGAAATAGTAACTCTAAAGTGGAGAAACCTAGTGGACATCACCTTAACCAAGTGATGAAAAACTGAAACCACTAATATTGGTATAAAGTGATCTCGTGTACTTTCTGGTATTATGCCCTAAAAAGAGCACATCATTCTGTGGTATTCCTGCCAAAAATGCTGAATCTACTCACAAGGAAAGATTAGACAAACTCAAACTGAAAGACATTCTATAAAAGTTATTGGCCTATGCTATTTAAATATTAAAGACAAGAAAGACAAGGAAAGGGTTGAGGAGACTGGGAGAGACTAAAGAGATATGACAAGTAAATGCCCTGTATGACCTGGACTGGATCCTGGGGGGAGGGAAATAGCTATAAAATACAATACTGGGGACCGGGCATGGTGGCTCGCACCTGTAATCCCAATATTCTGGGAGTCCCAGATGGGTGGATCACCTGAGGTCAGGAGTTTGAGACCAGCCTGGACAACATGGTGAAACCCAGTCTCTACCAAAAATACAAAAATTATCTGGGTGTGGTGTTGTGCACCTGTAAGCCCAGCTACTCGGGAGGCTGAGGCAGGACAATCGCTTGAACTTGGGAGGTAGAGGTTGCAGTGAGCCGAGATCACGCCACTGCACTCCANCAGAGGCTGCAGTGAGCCGAGATCATGCCATTGCATTCCAGTATGGGTGACAAAGCAAGACTCCACCTCAAAACAACAACAACAACAACAAAAAACACATACACACACAATTTAAAAGTCCCTCAGCCCTTAGTCCAGTTCTTTCACCCATCTCAGAAACAGACTCACTTGATTCAGCTAGGAGAGTGGCTCACTATGTAATGCTACACATGGAAGTCCCACATCTGAGAGAAAACTTTTCCTACAGCTGTTATATGGTGTAATATCATTAACCTTAAAAATAGTCTAAAACCCCCCAGCATTTATAAACATCTTGAATCAAGCCATTTAATGTTTGTTCATATTCATCTGTTACCTGCTATAATTCAGAATATAAATAAATACTTTTGGACAGACCCAGAACCCAACTATTATGTTCTATGTTTAAAGCTTTTAAAAAGTAAAAGTGGCCGGGCGCGGTGGCTCAAGCCTGTAATCCCAGCACTTTGGGAGGCCGAGACGGGTGGATCACGAGGTCAGAAGATCGAGACCATCCTGGCGAACACGGTGAAACCCCGTCTCTACTAAAAAATACAAAAAACTAGCCGGGCGAGATGGCGGGCGCCTGTAGTCCCAGTTACTTGGGAGGCTGAGGCAGGAGAATGGCGTAAACCCGGGAGGCGGAGCTTGCAGTGAGCTGAGATCCGGCCACTGCACTCCAGCCTGGGCGACAGAGCGAGACTCCGTCTCAAAAAAAAAAAAAAAAAAAAAAAAAAAACAATCACTTTTCCCTATTCTTGTTTTTATTTTAAAAAGTTATGCCATGTGAAGCTCTTGGGTAATGAATTCAGTTACATAATACTTTGACATTTATTTGGCTTGTTACTGAAAGGAAATGGTATTTCCCCTAAAATTACAGCTGAATGAGCGGGGGAAATTGCAGGGAAATGTTTTCATTATTTGGAATTGGATTTAACAATTTTCCTTCTAGATAGACCTTTTGGGAATATGTAGGACTTCACTGCTCTTACAGAAATAGGAATTTTCTTCACCACTTCCACTCTACAGATCCTATGTGGAACTGCAACATCTGAGCTATAACTTTTTGACGCCTTCTTTACCCTGCTAAAAGTATTAACTTAGGTAGATTACTTAAATAAACATTAATGAAATTCGGTAATAATCTGTTTTAAAAATGTAAATTTAGCAATATTTTTTAGCTTGCTTAAAGACATTCTGAGGAACAACAGACACCCGGTTGATGATCTGCTCTTCAACTACTTATATGATGTTAGGTAAGTAATCTGATGTCTCTGAATCTTAATTTACCCACTGTCAGCTAAGTACAGGGGTTGAACTGGATAGATGTTTCCTAATCTTCCACCATGCATATGCCTTCAAGATACCTGCCACACCTGAGAACCATATGACACATTTAATTAACACAATTAAGCATTTAAAAATAATTTTAGCTTTATCCTTGTAGCTATGAAACTACAAGTTTGATGAATCATTTTTTTCTATACACATTAAAATGTTGCCTACTAAAATTAAAAACCATGTACCACCTATGACCATCTCACAATTATAGCACACCTTTATACCTATCATAGACTTTATGATTACACCTAACATACAATGATCGCTAAAACTAACAGCTTGTCTCGCTTTCACTGTCTACTTGATCATGTTCCTGCCAGATCTTCTTCCACTTTTTATGGCACACATGGTGTATTACTATTAAACAGACCCCTTAGCTAATCTCTCTCATAAACCCCTTCAAATTACACACAACAGTGGAAATTCATTTCATTCTAGTTCCTATAAGTCTTCTAGCAGAGGCATATGTCAATAAAGAAATAATTTCCTAAGGCAGGTTAATTTCTACCTGAATTCTCAATTGCTTTATGTCGCTTGTTTGGAAGGGCCACAGATACATCCTCGTAATCAGGGTCGGTTTCTTTGATGGTTCGCTTGATTCCGGACATGATGACATTCGGTTCTTCACTGTGAAGCAATAATAAATTAATAATTTTTAATTATTAAGTTAAATAGTTGGGTTGTTAATAAGTAATACTGTATACCAGTACTTACGAATGTTTGTGTATATACAAAATAAATAAATAAATATTACATAATACTGGTACTTGCAACTCTGTATGTGTATATACACGCATATACATATTTCTTTTAAGACCAAAAGCATAATTTTAAAAGTTTCCACCAAAAAAAAAAATAATCATCTGTTAACAAGCATCGGTTTCCCCTTCAAGAGAAAATCCTTGAACAAAGTAGCACATTGTTTAGACTTTTCAAAAGGAGCCTGGCTTTCACAGAAGAGCCCTCATAAAGAAAAAAAAGGAACCAGACTTCGATGAAAACATGGTTAGCCCACACAGTGTCTCAGAATTCACTAAGCATTTAGCATATTAGAAGACATAAGCAACACAGTTAAAGGCTCAATAAATAACTGATTACACAAATCCTTTCTCTGGTACTTAGCAAGTATCACTATTACTGATCATTACTAATTAACAAGTCTGCAATATCGTAAACAAGTCCTAGGTATACAAGTCTTTGAATAAAACAATCTCATTAAAAAAAAAAATATCCCATAAATCCTCTAGACCTTCATTGTCCCAGTACATTAGCCACTAGCCTTATGGGGCTATTTAAATTAAAATTTTAAAAAATCTAAAATTCTGGGCCAGGCGTGGTGGCTCATGCCTGTAATCCCAGCACTTTGAGAAGCAGAAGTGGGTGGATCACGATGACAGGAGTTCGAGACCTGCCTGGCCAATATGGTGAAACCCCGCCTCCACTAAAACTATAAAAATTAGCCAGGCGTAGTGGTGCGCGCCTGTAGTTCCAGCAACTCGGGAGCTGAGGCAGGAGAACTGCTCGAACCCCGGAGGCAGCAGTTGCAGTGAGCCGAGATTGCGCCACTGCAGTCCAGTCTGGGCGACAGAGCAAGACTCCATCTCAAAAAAATAAGTGCTTGAGAGTCACCGTGGCTAGTAGCAACTACATTGTTCAGTGTAGATACAAAACATTCACATCACTGCACAAGTTTACTGGATAGTGCTCCTCTTGCAAAATGCTTCATTAAGCACTGATACGTATTTCATGAGTCAGTTTCAGAAATATCATCCAGACCAGTGCTGTCCAATAAAAATATAACATGAGCCATATACAGATTTTAAATTTTCTAGCAGCCAGATTTCTGACTGACTGACTGAATGATTGATTTGAGACGTAGTCTCACTCTATTGCCCAGGCTGAAGTGCAATGGTGCAATCTCACTCACAGCAACCTCTGCCTACCGGGTTCAAGCAATTCTCCTGCCTCAGCCTCCTAAGTAGCTAAGATTACAGGCATGCACCACCACACCCAGCTAATTTTTGTAATTTCTGTACAGACAAGGTTTCACCTTGCTGGCCAGGCTAGTCTCAAACTCCTGACCTCATGATCCGCCTGCCTTGGCCTCCCAAAGTTCTGGGATTACAGGTGTGAGCCACTGCACCCAGCTGCAGCCACATTTGAAAAAGTAAAGTGAAATGGGTGAAACTAATTTTAACAATACATTTTACCTAACTGATATATCCAAAATATTATCATCCCAACAATATAATTGATATAAATAAATCAGCAATGAGATTTTACGTTCTTATATTTTTACCAAGTTGTTAAAATCTGGTGTGTATTTTACACTTACAGGACATCTTAATTTGTATTAATGACCAGGCATGGTGGCTCACGCCTGTAATCCCAGCATGTTAGGAAGCTGAGGCAGGCGGATCATTTAGGTCAGGAGTTCCAGACCAGCCTGGCCAACATGGTGAAACCCCATCTCTACTAAAAATACAAAAATTTGCTGGATGTGGTGGCAGGCTCCTGTAATCCCAGCTACTCAGGAGGCTGAGGCAGGAGAATCGCTTGAACCGGGGAGGCACAGGTTGCAGTGAGCTGAGATCACGCCACTGCACTCCGGCCTGGGCAATAAGACTGAAACACTCTCTCTCAAAAAAAAATTATATTAGTATTAGCCATAAACCTAAGGCTCAATAACTACTTGTGGCTGATGGCTCCCTTTCTTCGCAGCCTGGACCTATTGATTACGATAAGGAAACAGGTTCAGGGTAGTTAGATCTTCCCTTACAGTGTTAATCTATGAAAGAGACCAGAATAGCTCTCTGATTTCCAAACCTCTGCTCTACCACTAAGGTAGATTACCTAGCCAAAGGCAGAATTACTGAGGTAACAGCATGTTTTAAAATAAAATTAGGCTGGGTGCGGTAACTCACGCCTGTAATCCCGGCACTCGAGGAGGCTCAGGCAGGTGGATCACCATAGGTCAGGAGTTCGAGACCAGGCTGGCCAACATGGTGAAACCTCGTCTCCACTAAAAATACAAAAACAAAAACAGACGGACATGGTGGCTCGTGCTGGTAATCCCAGCTACGCAGGAGGCTGAGGCATGAGAATCGTTTGAACCCAGGAGGCAGAGGCTGCAGTGAGCCGAGATCATGCCATTGCATTCCAGTATGGGTGACAAAGCAAGACTCCACCTCAAAACAACAACAACAACAACAAAAAACACATACACACACAATTTAAAAGTCCCTCAGCCCTTAGTCCAGTTCTTTCACCCATCTCAGAAACAGACTCACTTGATTCAGCTAGGAGAGTGGCTCACTATGTAATGCTACACATGGAAGTCCCACATCTGAGAGAAAACTTTTCCTACAGCTGTTATATGGTGTAATATCATTAACCTTAAAAATAGTCTAAAACCCCCCAGCATTTATAAACATCTTGAATCAAGCCATTTAATGTTTGTTCATATTCATCTGTTACCTGCTATAATTCAGAATATAAATAAATACTTTTGGACAGACCCAGAACCCAACTATTATGTTCTATGTTTAAAGCTTTTA
Source organism: Theropithecus gelada (assembly GCF_003255815.1). Taxonomy (NCBI): domain Eukaryota; kingdom Metazoa; phylum Chordata; class Mammalia; order Primates; family Cercopithecidae; genus Theropithecus; species Theropithecus gelada. The sequence goes on from NC_037669.1 coordinate 106,822,743, forward strand.
AAAAGTAAAAGTAAGGTCTTCTTGTTTCTTCAGCCTTCTCCATTTGGTCTGCAATTAATTTTAGACAGCCTCAGAAAATCTTGGGCTGTTACATAAAGAAGACAACCTTAAAAAATTAAATAAACTTAATTTATTCTTCCTTACTGCAGATAGGAATCTAAAAACACTTAATTACACATAAACCTAGAATCAGAGCTGGATATAGCCCACTAGATACCTAAACTCGTCCTTGCACCATCCTATTTCCTCAGTGGGCACCTGTCTTCCACAGTTTGCCAAGTGTCTTATGAGATTATCTACAAATATGAGTCCCAGACCAGCATCATCTTCACTTATCCATTCTACAGACTTCGTAGTCTGTATATTCTTATCCCACCTCCCAAGTAATCTCAAGAATAATGGTGGCTCCCACTAAAATGGCTGGGGATCCTTGAGGTTATTTTTATTTTATCCTCACTTAAGGGACTTAAAAAACAAAACAAAACAAAACAAAACCTCTCTTTGACTTTTGCTGTAAAACTGGTAGATGAGGAAGAGAAAAGAGAGGAATTTGGGGGGGGGGGACAGAAAGGAAGAAACCAACAATGAGTTCATTTGTACTGCCAAGATAATTCATTTTTCATGCAGCCTTTAGAATAAAGCTTTTCTTGTCACATGTGGGCATATATCTGAGCTTCTCATAAACACGTTTAAGAGGATTTAGCTCTGTACTGGGCATTTCAAAATAATCCAGGTCTGCTCTGTCACACAAGAACAACACTGCGTAATGTGCACATGTCACATGCAAGTAAATACTAGCTAGCTAAGACTAGGCACATCTGCTGAGGCATGCTCTCATGCTGATCTATGAACAGAATGTGTAACAAATGACCAATGATAATATTGCCTTCTGGACTCTTCTCGTCTGACTTGCAGATTTTATGAAAAGGAAACATGAGCAGTTGTTAGATATGGTCAATTCAACTTTGAAACAAAATGTCCAGCTAATCCTCTTTAGGTTCCGAATCAGCTGAAATTGAAAATACTGAGATGGTACTATGAACTGTTTGGAAAAAAATCTGTTACCATATACAATTTGACTGTGAGAAAGAATTTTCTCTATACTCTGAGACAAAAACTGAACAAGGAAATAAATGTAATGCTGGGACTAAAATAAGACTACCGTCATCCATTTCTCCAATTTAAACTTTTTATCTCATCAAAGCCTCATTACAAAAAGTAAATGTGGGCAAGATGCTGATGCTCAGGCCTGCAATCTCAGCACTTTGGGAGGAAACGGGTGGATCACTTGAGGTTAGGAGTTTGAAACCCGCCTGGCCAACATGGTGAAATCCTGTCTCTACTAAAAACACAAAAATTAGCCGGCTGTGGTAGTGCATGCCTATAGCCCCAGCTACTCTGGAGGCTGAGGCACAAGAATCGCCTGAACCTGCAAGGAGGCAGAGGTTGCAGTGAGCCGAGATCACGCCACTGTACACCAGCCTGGGAGGCAGAGGCTTTGTCTCATAAAAAGAGTAAATGCTGTCAATTTAAATATAGAACATAAATGATTGTTTCCATAAAGAGCACAAGAAAACAAAGCTTTATAGAAGTAAATGCTATCAATTAAAACATATCTTATGCATTCAAATAACATAACCAAGTCTGAGTTTTTGACAAAGGTTAGAAACCAAAAAGAAAACCAAACTTTTTTTTTTTTTGAGACAGAGCCTCACTTCTGTCGCCCAGTCTGGAGTGCAATGGCACGATCTTGGCTCACTGCAACCTCCACCCACCTGGGTTCAAGTGATGCTCCTGCCTCAGCCTCCCGAGTAGCTGGGATGACAGGTGCATGCCACCACGCCCAGCTAATTTTTTGTATTTTTAGTAGAGACGGGGTTTCTCCATGTTGGTCAGGCTGGTCTCGAACTCCTGACCTCAGGTGATCTGCCTGCCTCGGCCTCCCAAATTGCTGGGATTATAGGCGCATGAGCCACTGTGCCTGGCCTAAACCTTCAAGCTATTCTCCTGCCTCAGGTGTCTGAGTAGCTAGGACTACTGGTATGTGTCACCACTCTCGGCTAATTTTTTTTTATTTTTAGAAGAGACGAGGTTTCACTATGTTGGCCAGTTGGTCTCAAACCTCTGACCTTGTGATCCACTCACCTCGGCCTCCCAATGTGCTGGGATTACAGGTGTGAGCCACCACGCCCAGCCAAAAAAAATTTTTTTAGAGACAGAGTCTCACTCTGCCATCCAGACTGGAGTACAGTGGCACAAGCATAGCTCAATGCAACCTAGGACTCCTGCGCTCAAGTGATCTTCCTTTCTCAGCCTCTCAAGTAGCTGGGACTACAGGTGTGTGCCCATACTTACTAATCTTTTTTTGAAGAGATGGGGGTCTCACTATGTTGCCCAGGGTGGTCTTGAACTCCTAGCCTCAAGAGATCCTCTGGCCTTGGCCTTCCAAAGTGCTGAGATTTGTAAGCCACCACCCCTGGCCCCACACTAAATATTTAATGTTTTATACTTTTTAAAAAACCCCAAGAGAAAAATAACTTTGAAAAGAAAATTGTATGATAAAAACCATAAAGATGATGTTAAGGTAGTGACTGGAAACTCGAGGTCTTAGCTCTCGAGTCAGGGAAGATGTAGAACCCTAGAAGCCAGTCCTAGAACTCTACCCTTCTGTTTTGCAAACACATCATTTAAGATGTGGCCAACAACATGGTGAAATCCTGTCTCTACTAAAAATACAAAGATTAGCTGGACATGGTGGCATGTGCCTGTAGTCCCAGCTACTCGGGAGGCTGAGTCACGAGAATTGCTTGAACCCAGGAGGCAGAGGTTGCAGTGAGCCGAGATCATGCCACTGCACTCCAGCCTGGTGACAAAGCAAGACTCCATCTCATTAAAAAAAAAAAAAAAAAGCAGCCAATTCTTGAGAAAGGAGTAAAATATGATAAATTAGACACTTGAAAGATTTGCTGTATATTATATGAGGTATCTTTCCAATAATTCTATGTGCCTCACATCATTTGAATATCAGAACCACTAAACTTCGGGCTCTCACTCAAGACTTTTCCCATCTGGTTTAAAGGTGGGGAGGGGAGGCTGGGCGCGGTGGCTCACGCCTGTAATCTCAGCACTTTGGGAGGCCGAGATGGGCGGATCACGAGGTCAGGAGTTCAAAACCAGCCTGACCAACATGGTGAAACCCCGTCTCTACTAAAAACATAAAAAAATTAGCTGGGCATGGTGGCATGTGCCTGCAATCCCAGTCACTCAGGGCAGGAGAACTGCTTGAACCCAGGAGGCAGAGGCTGCAGTAATCCGAAATTGTACCACTGCACTCCGACCTGGGTGACAGAGTGAGATTTCGTCTCCAAAAAAAAAAAAGTGGGGAAGGGGAATCGTACAATCATTTTCCATCTGCTTCCATACAGACGGGCATTCCTAAGATGCTGATAATGACTTTACAGTTCTACAGTCTTAAAACAAAATATATTCTCCTTTGTAAACAAGACAACCAGTGTTCCTTTATTAACATCTGAATAAGACTCTACAATCCATTTTCCATTAGCCAATGAGACATTTCAAAAATGTCTCAAAAATCCAAACCAGAAGAATGGACAAACAAATCATGGTATACTCAATGAACTCTTGATGCAGGCAACAACAGAAATGAACCTCAAAATCACTATGGCAAGCCAAAGAAGGCAAACACAAGAGTACAAGCTAAATTATCCCACTTAAGTTCCAAAACAGACAAATTAAACCATAGTGAAAGAAATGAGAACCATAGTTGGGGGTGTGGTGTTGGGGACTGACTGGAAAGAGGAATGAAGGCTTTTTCTGGAGTGATAGAAATATTTTATTCAGGTTGGGTATTCTTACCCAAATGCCTGGGACCAGAACTGTTTCAGATTTCATACTGTTTTGGATTTTGGAATATTTGCATATACATAGTAAGATATCTTTGGGAAGGAACCCAAATCTGAACATGAAATTCATTTATGCTTCATAAATACACAGAGGTGGATACACAGGTGGATACACAGAGCCTGAAGGTAATTTTATACAACATTTTACACAATTCAAAACATAACACAAAGTTTTGAGTATGTTTTAACTGTGACCAGTCACAAGGTCAGGTGTGAAATTTTCCATTGTGGCATCATGTTGGTGCTTAAGAAGTTTCAGATTTTGGAGATTAAAGATTCAGATTTTTGGATTACTGATGCTCCATCTAACCTTTTTTATTTTTTATTTTTTTTTGAGACGGAGTTTCGCTCTTGTTGCCCAGGCTGGAGCGCAATGTCGTGATCTCGGCTCATGGCAACCTCCGCCTCCCAGGTTCAAGCGATTCTCCTGCCTCAGCTTCCCGAGTAGTTGGGACTACAGGCACTCGCTACCATGCCTGGCTAATTTTTTCATATTTTTAGTAGAGATGGGGTTTCACTGTGTTAGCCAGCATGGGCTTGATCTCCTGACCTCGTGATCCGCCCGCCCCAGCCTCCCAAAGTGCTGGGATTACAGGCGTGAGCCACCATGCCTGGCCATAAATGAAGGATTAACTAAAATATCTGCCAAAATATAAATGCCCACAGGGAACATAACTACTACCTTATATTAGTTTTCATCATTAATCTATGTGTTGATATCGCTACATCTTCAAAGGCCCTTTAGCTAAATGTTTAAAAGAATGTACAAAGTTATTAAACACAGACACATGCAAACAAAAAGACAGTCGGCAAGGCAATATTAATAACAATTCAAGGCAAAAAAACATGATAAAGATGATATTATTTAAAGGCACAATCACAAAAATACATCTTAAACTATACATCCAACAATATAGTATCAAAATACATACATACACACAAACAGAAAAAGGAAAGTTTAAGAAATCACACATCTCTATATAAAATTTAAAAGATTAAGACAACATATAAAAATAGATGATAGGCCGGGCATGATGGCTCACGCTTGTAAACCCAGCACTTTGGGAAGTTGAGGCAGGTGACTCACTTGAGCTCAACAGTTCAAGAACAGCCTGGGCAACACGGCGAAACCCCGTCTCTACAAACAATACAAAAATTAGTTACGAGTAGTGGCAAGCGCCTGTACTCCGAGCTACTTGGGCAGCTGAGGTAGGAGGATTGCTTGAGCCCAGGAGATGGAGCCTGCAGTAAGCTGAGATCACGCCATTGCACCTCCAGCCTGGGTGACAGAGCCAGACCCTGTCTCAAAAAAAACAAACAAACACTACAAACAAAAAAGATGATACAGATATATATCTGGTAGTTAACAAGCCAGATTTAACAAATACACACAACTCTGAACCCAACAGAAAAAAATCTTTTAAAAATATCTATGAAAGTTCATTAAGGTCAGATGCAGTGGCTCATGCCTGTAATCCCAGCATTTTGGGAGTCCAAGGCAGGTGGATCACTTGAGTCCGAGGGAGGCAGTTTGAAACCAGCCTGGCCAATGTGGTAAAACCCCCTCTCTACTAAAAATACAAAAATTAGCTGGGCATGGTGGTGGATACCTATAATCCCAGCTACTTGCGAGGCTGAGGCAGGAGAACTGCTTGAACCCAGGAGGTGGAGGCTGCAGTGAGCCAAGAGCACGCCACTGCACTCCAGCCTGGGCAACAGAGTGAGACTCTATCTCAAAAAAAAAGTTCATAAAATGTAAAGCATATAATAAGATATGAAGAAAGTCTCAATTACTGCAAAATGTAGAAATATTACAGCCACATTCTGATCTTAATAAAAATTTATATTAACTCACCATTATATGGAAAATAAGACACTCTTCTAATAACTCATGACTCAAAGAAGAAATTAAAAGTAAAATAACAAACTATTTAAAAACTGACAATGTTGAGAACACAGTATCTACAAACCTATGGAAATGTGGTCAAAAGTCACCATCAGAGGAAAATGGCAGACCAGCTTTCACTGCAAATACACATACAAATCCAATCCAGCAGGGTATTCAAAGCATAATGCATCATAACCAGAAAGTTTTATTGCCAGCAACAGAAAAAGAAACAAGCAGAATTAACAAAGGCTAAATCCTAAAACCAAAGATCCAGAATGAAGGTGATTTGTACTACACAAGCCGACTGTTGGAGCTTTAGAAAGCTTTTTTTTTTTTTTTAGATAGAGTCTCACTCTGTTGCCCAGGCTGGATTGCAGTGATGCAGTATTGGCTCACTGCAACCTCTGCCTCCCAGGTTCAAGTGATTCTCCTGCCTCAGTCTCCTGAGTAGCTGGGACTACAGGCACCTGCCACCATACCTGGCTGATTTTTTTTTTTTTTTTTTTTACTAGAGACAGGGTTTCGCCATGTTGGCCAGGCTGGTCTTGAACTCCTGACCTCAGGTGATCCGCCTGCCTCAGCCTCCCAAAGTGCTGGGATTATAAGCATGAGCCACCACGCGTGGCCCCTTTAGGTATATTTTAATGAAACTGACTTTCAATAATCCAAATACATATGATCCACTTCATGAATTCTATTTTGAAAACTAAATATGGCAGCAGCTTCACCCCAACACCATCCATGCTTCCCAAAGACTGTTCAATGTACACTCTAAGAATACATATTCATTTTAATATTATACTGAGAAAATCATTAGGCATGCAGAAGCCCTATAAAAAGAACCAAAATGTGTATTTCAATGTCAATTTAAATTTCTCCACTTATTTAAACACTACTCATAACACTGTCACCTCCCATTGATACAAAGAACTGAAAAAATAAAATACACCTGACCGTCTTTCCCAAATTATGCTCATTTTATAACAGAAGCAATAAGAAGTTATCTATTAGGTTGGTGCAAAAGTAAAAACCGCAACTACTTTTGCACCAACCTATGTTAAAGGAAAGACTCAGACCAAGGGAACTCTAGGAGAGAGAAGATTCTGTTCTGATTCTCGCCAGAGTTAGTACTGACAAAAAAAAAAAAAAAAAATGCTATGCTAATTATTCTAAGTCAGGTCTGACACACAAAACCTTTTGAATATGTTCCCATTTGTTGGCTAACCTATCACTTTTTCTTTAACTCATCTGGTATCCAAAACAAAAACAGGTCTTTATGTAAAAATAATCACAATTTTATACTGGACCTGAATGGTGAGAAGCTGAGAGGTCTGGTCATTAGGAGGACTGATATGATGTGGGACATTTCTAATATGACATGTAAAGAGCTGAGCAAAAGACAGCTGAGCTCAAAAACACTGTCTCATTATTTCAGTCTTACATATTTCCAGGTCAAAAACATCAACTTTCCTATAAATAAAACGGCTTTAAGACTACACAATTTGCTAATATGGTCAGCCCCCAGAATCCATTCTGGCCAGCACTCTGTCTACAACCTTGCAAACTAGCACACAGAAGAGTGTAGGATGAAACAGCTCTTCTAAATTATCCATGCCACTGCTTCTATCCATTAATGCACCTGGACAGCTGACTTTAGGTAACTTTTATCATTCCTTTTTTTTTTTTTTTTTTTTGAGACAGTCTTGCTCTGTCACCCAGGCTGGAGTGCAGTGGCGCAATCTCGGCTCACTGCAACCTCTGCCTCCCGGGTGCAAGAAATTCTCCTGTCTCAGTCTCCCGAGTAACTAGGACTACAGGCGCACACCACCACGCCTGGCTAATTGTTTTGTATTTTTAGCAGAGACGGGGTTTCACCATATTGGTCAGGCTGGTCTCAAACTCCTGACCTCTGGTGATCAGGAATCCCAAAGTGCTGGGATTACAGGCCTAAGCCACCACGCCCAGCTTCTACCATTCCTTTACCCCACCGGTTCAACATACTTTTTCTGGAAGAATGAGACATGTGGGATGTTTAAGGGTTTTGAGATTTTTAAGGTAAATTCTTTTTTTTTTAATTTTTTGAGACAGAGTCTCACTGTTGCCCAGGCTGGAGTGCAATGGCACAATCTTGGCTCACTGCAACCTCTGCCTCCCGTGTTCAAGTGATTCTCCAGCCTCAGACTCCCAAGTAGCTGGGATTACAGGCACACACCACCACACCCAGCTAATTTTTGTATTTTTAGTAGAGATGGGGTTTCACCACGTTGACCAGGCTGGTCGCGAACTCTCGACCTCAGATGATCCGCCCGCCTCGGCCTCCCAAAGTGCTGGGACTACAGGTATGAGCCACCGCGCCTGGCCTGAAGCAGACTGTTTCCATATCGTCTGTCCTGTGGCAGTTAGGGGGGGAAAAAAGCTTTCAAAGGCTGGAGTTTACTTCATGGATGAGTTGGAATTTGATTCTTGAAGGATGAAGAGCATTTCAGCAAGCGGAGAAGGTAGAGGTGAAATATGAGCCCACTGGAAAGTAATTGTAAGATGTTCAGGCATGTGAACTTTGATGACTGCAGCCATGGAGAGGTAGAACTAGTTCTAGGCAAGGGCTGTTTATCCTGCTTGTCTGAGGAGTGACCTGTGGGGGAACCTGTTAAGTGGCTGTAAGGAAAGCTGAGGGTGAGGAGAATGCAGTGGGGAGGCACTTCAACTTTACCCACAGTGCTTTTAATGGCGATTGTTATGTATTTTGTTTTCAAGTTTTAATTTGAGAGTGTGGATACACTTTTTTAATTGAAATATAATTCACATAACTTAAAACGTACTGTTTTAGGCCAGGCGTGGTGGCTCATGTGTCTGTAATCCCAGCACTTTGGAAGGCCAAAGCAGGACTGCTTGAACCCAGGAGTTTAAGACCGGCCTGGACAACATAGGGAGACCTTGTCTCTACTGAAAAATAAAAAGAAAAAAATTAGCTGGGCATGGTGGTGTGTACCTGTAGTCCCAGCTACTTGGTAGGCTGAGGTGGGAGGATCACTTGAGCCCAGGAATTCAAGGCTGCAATGACCTATGGTTGCATCACTGCACTCCAGCCTGGGCAACAGAGACAGACCCTGTCTCAAAAAACATATATATTGACCAGCCGGGCCCGGTGGCTCAAGCCTGTAATCCCAGCACTTTGGGAGGCCAAGGCAGACAGATCACGAGGTCAGAAGATCGAGATCATCCTGGCTAACATGGTGAAACCCCATCGCTAATAAAAATACAAAAAAAAAAAAGAGCCAGGCATGGTGGTAGGTGCCTGTAGTCCCAGCTACTCAGGAGGCTGAGGCAGGAAAAGCCGTGAACCCAGGAGGCGGAGCTTGCAGTGAGTCGAGATAGTGTCACCGCACTCCAGCCTGGGCAACAGAGCAAGACTCCATTTCAAAAAAAAAATATATATATATATATAGACACACACACACACCACTTAAAAGTGTGCAATTCAGTGGATTTCAATATATTCACCAAGTTGCACAACAATCACCACTATGTAATTCCATAATGTTTTCATCACTCCAAAAAGCAACCGCTTACCTCTTAAGTGTCACTCTCAATTCTCCTCTCCCTTCAACCTCTGGCAACTACTTTTTGTGTCGATAAACTTGCCTGTTTCTGGACATTTCATATAAACAGAATCATACAGCACGTGGCTTTTTGTATCCGCCTTTTTTTTTTTTTTTTTTTGAGACGAAGTCTCCCCCTGTCGTCAAGGCTGGAGTGCAGTGGCGCGATCTCCACTCGCTGCAACCTCCACCTCCCAGGTTCAAGCAATTCCCCTGCCTCAGCCTCCCAACTAGCTGGGATCACCGGCCTGGGCAACAGATTGAGATCCTGTCTCCAAAAAAAAAAAAAAAAAAACACAAAGAAAAAGAAAAAAAAGAAAAAATCTGCTTCATAAGCCTTGTTTTCTGTGAGAAAACTGCATCAACTCCCACCATCTACTTTCTATCATGATAGAAAACAGACTGAAAGCAGAGCAGGACCAAAGGCAGGGAGATGCGGAACAATCCAAGAACGTGGCAATGAACATTCAAGTAAAAATCCATGGTTGATGAGAAGAGGACAGGACCAACTATTTCTGAGAATCTATCCTAAGGAAATACAGAGCAATGTACATCATACGTGGGCTGCACTCAGAGATCTACAACGTAAATGTTAGTTCTCCTCTTCCTATGGATGTTATAATAAAAAATAACCCACCGCAAACTATCATGCATCCGCTGAATGAACATGAAGCATTGGAAACTGAAAAACATGTGGGGAGAGCTCTGAATGCTGTATGTCAAGCTACCTATTTTTAATATCTAAAGAACCTTTGACAATCAATTAGGAAATAACAAAAGATGCCAGAGAACAAGAAAAGAAATTCGCAAATAGCCAATAAATGTGAAAAAAATGTTCAAACATACTAGTAATCAATAAATGAAAAAAACACAAGACACCATTTTTCATCGATCCAGTTTAGTTTTGGCGCAGATGGAAATAGGGGCATTTTTTTCTAATTTGCACTCATTAGTTTCATTTCCTCACATCCCATTAAACTATTCTAGTCTGGTTCCCACCTCCCACTTCCAGAACTATGGACAGGCAGACCAATGACCAAAACCAATGACTTCTGTGTTGCCAAATCCAATTGACAACTTTAATGAACATCCCAGAAGCCCTGATAAAAGGACCAATTCAACATCTTCCAGAAATACCTCTTTTGGCTGCCATGATACCAGCTTTTTCTCCTACCTCACTTGCTGTTTCCTGTGTCCTTTCCTCAACCTTCTTCCTCTGCCAGACCTAGAGGTATGTGAGTGTCTGAGCCCCTTTCACTTCTTCACTCTTCCCCTCAGTGATCTCACACAGCACCATACCTTTGAATGTCATCTATGTACTGATCACTCCAATTTTTTTTTTTTTTTTTTTTAAAGAGACGGTATCCTGCCTTGTAGCCAAGGCTGGTCTAGAACTTCTGGGCTCAAGCGACCTGCCTCGGCCTCCCAAAGTGCTGGGATTACATGTGTGAGCACTGCGCCCAGCCACTCCGATTTTTATCTCTAGCTCTAGCCTCTCTCTTCCTTGAGTTCCAGCCCTCTACATCCAACTGCCTCAACACACCGACTTCATAACTAATAAGCATCTAAAATTTAATACATCCAAAATAAATTTCGATGTTTTTCCCACCTCAAATTTCTCTCTTCCATTCTTCATCTCTGTAAACGGCACCACCATTCACTCAGGTGCTCAAAACAAAAATCAAAAAAGCAAAGACTCCCACCATTCCCTCACCAATTCATTTCCAAGTCTTGTTCATTCTACCTTCAAAACACTTAAAAATTTGTTTACACTTCCCCATCTCCCTGCCATGGGCCTAGTCTAAGCTACCGTAAAGAGCACAGTAACTGACCTCGTAGGTTCCTCCCCAGCCCTCTTCCTCTACATAGCAGTCGGATTATGCTACTCGCCTTCTCAAAACCTTCAAAGGTTTCCCGGAAAAACTAAACTCCTAATCAGAGCATTATCTGCCCTATCTTTTAAAGAGTATACACAAACAGGAATACACATCCAAGGGTAATATCTCTAGACCGTAAAACTGCGGGCATTTTTCTCTTGCTTTGCTTGTATTTTTAAATTTTTCTACGCTGAATACTCTCTACTCATTAAGGGGAAATGATATTGCTGAATACTATATGATATTATGGCGCATTTTGTACATGTCAGCGAGAAATGGAAAACGTGGGTCAACTCTGTAACTGCTGAAGGCTTAGATGAAAATACTAGCAAACATCAAACTAAAAAAATGATGTGTCAGGCCTATAAGATCGCTGATGGCATTTCTCTTTCTCTGCTTTCCATTTCTTAACATAATCACATTCATGATGGGGAGAACCTCATTGTCTTCTGCAGTCTGGCCACAGCCCTCCAAGCCAGCCTTTCCTGCAGGAGTCCTCACTTTCCGAGGCTTCCACTCCGCCCCGCACTGCCCGCAGCTCCGGCGCGTTGGCCCCGGCCCCCTCCCTGGAACCCCAAAGCCTCTCTAACCCCTCCCCTCCATCCCGGGAGGGCCGGTGGGGATGGCGACAGGTTGGAGGGGCATTCCAGGATCCTTTCGGTAAACCCACGACTTTCTGGTCCTGGGGCCAAATCTTGCCTCCAAGGCCAAGAGCTTAACATCCCGAAACCTCCGGCCGCTGCGGCTCGGGGACCCGCATCCCCTCAGCGGAGCGCCCCGCTGAAGAGGAAGCCCCCAACTCACGTTCTGATTCCAGGCTCCCGCTTCTGCGGCTCCTCGGCCCGCACCTGGGATCCTCCCTGCCCTCCCCTCGGGCCCGGGGCCTCACCGGGTCCCGCCGCGGCGCAGCCGGCCGATGGGGGAGGGGCGCGCACGTGCCCGCGCCGCCCCCGCCCAAACAATGCCCCAGACAGCAGGGCGCGCGCCCGCGCGGTCCCTTCCTGCGCCCGCCAACACTCACCCTTTCTCCGGGTCTCCAGCTGCAGCGCGGGCCCCGCCGGGCGCCGCGAGAGGGCAGAGCGAGGTGACGGAGCGGGCGAAGCCCCGCGGAGCTGCCAGCCACGAGGCCCCAGCGACCCCCGCAGCCCGCGGAAGCACACAGATCAGTGGAACCCGCCCGACCCGTTCCGCCCCGCACGTCAGCAGCCGGGCGCGTCGGGGCGCGCGCGGCGGCGGCGGTGGCGGCGGTGGCGGCGGCGCGCGCGCGCGCGGCCTCGGGGCGGAGCTCGCAGGGATGAGGGCGGGGCGGGGCGGGGCTGGTCCAGGCTGCGACCCCGGCCCGCGAGGCCACTTCCTGGGCAGTGTGGGCGTCGATTCTCGCAAAGGCATGGTTGTCCATCACTTTTCTGCCCCAGAAGGTGGCGAATTTCAACCCCAAGTTTGACAGAATATTCATTCTGCCGGCATGTATGAGCTTCCCTATTAATTACAATAGTAACAATGATTTTTGTGTGTGCCATCTTTGTCCCAACCCATCTGCTAAGTGCTGGGTATACAAATAACAGTAGTTATTGCTAGCCCATTTTACAGATGAAGAGATTGAGGCAGGGAAGGCTTGAGACTTATCCCAGTCACACTAGTGACAATCCAAATCCAGTTTTCCATCTAAATATCTCCTGAGGCCAACATTCTCTTTCGTTCTAACTCTACCACCCTCCACCCAAGACCCTGTCATCTCTCTGCCCAGGACTATAAATAGCCTCCCAACTGGTCTTCGGGGATCTTCTGTTCCCCTTCAATCCCTCCTCACTGTATAAAGATTTACTACTGGAGCTGATTTTTTAATACTTTACCTACATGTTATCAAATTTTTATGTATTTAATGTTGTTATCTACACATAATACATGTAAATGGTGTTTTGTTTTTTGTGTTTTTTTTCTTTTTTTTTTTTTTGAGAGAGTCTCCCTCTGTTGCCCAGGCTGGAGTGCAGTGGCATAATCTCAGCTCACTGCAGTCTCTGCCTCCCTGGTTCAAGTGATTCTCCTGCATCAGCCTCCCAAGTAGCTGGGATTATAGGCGTGCACCACCACGCCCAGCTCATTTTTGTATTTTTAGTAGAGAGAGGGTTTCACCATGTTGGCCAGGCTGCTCTCAAACTCCTGACCTCAGGTGATCCACCCTCCTCAGCCTCCCAAAGTGCTGGGATTACAGGCATGAGCCACCACCCCCAGACTAATTTTTTTTTTTTTTTAAGACAGGTCTCACTATCACCACAGCTAGTCTCACACTTCCAGGCTCGAGAGATCCTCCTGGATGGGCGTGGTGGCTCACGCCTGTAATTCCAGCACTTTGGGAGGCTGAGGCGGGCAGATCACCTAAGGTCAGCAGTTCAAGACCAACCTGGCCAACATGGTGAAACGCCATCTCTACTAAAAATACAAAAATTAGCCGGGCATGGTTGCGCACGCCTGTAATCCTAACTACTTGGGAAGCTGAGGCAGGAGAATCACAACTCGGGAGGTGGAGGTTGCAGTGAACCATTGCACTCCAGCATGGGCAACAAAAGTGAAACTCCATCTCAAAAACAAACAGGGCCGGGCGCGGTGGCTCAAGCCTGTGATCCCAGCACTTTGGGAGGCCGAGACGGGCGGATCTCGAGGTCAGGAGATCAAGACCATCCTGGCTAACATGGTGAAACCCCGTCTCTACTAAAAAATACAAAAATTAGCCGGGCGAGGTGGCGGGCGCCTGTAGTCCCAGCTATTCGGGAGGCTGAGGCAGGAGAATGGCGTAAACCCCGGGGACGGAGCTTGCAGTGAGCTGAGATCCGGCCACTGCACTCCAGCCTGGGCGACAGAGCAAGACTCTGTCTCAAAAAAAAAAAACCAAAAACAAATAAACAAACAAAAAACAATTAAGAAAGGCTTCCTTGAACCTTAAGCTAAGACTCAAGAGATAATAGGAACTGGGGAGATAAACATAAATTTCATGGAGAAGGGGGTGAGGTCAGAGATCAGGATGAGTGTGTTGGTGTTCCCCTACTCTTGGGGTTTAACACTCAGGTGGGAAGCATAGAAATACCCAGGTAAGTGCTGAGGAAGCTAGAAGTTGACCTCCCCTGGTCTAGCTTGGAAGGCTGTCCAATTCTGTGAGAAGGCTCACACAGCAGGGCTCGGGAGCAGGCCATGGCATTGGGAGGAGTCTGCAATAGTGTTGCTGGGACACTGCAGTTTGCACAGTAGGTATGTCAGAATTCCAGAGTTCTCTTGTTGCTCCCTGCCTGGCATGCAGAAAGTAGCATGGTTGCCGGGCGCGGTGGCTCAATCCTGTAATCCCAGCACTTTGGGAGGCGGAGACGGGCGGATCATGAGGTCGGGAGATCGAGACCATTCTGGCTAACACGGTGAAACCCCGTCTCAACTAAAAAATACAAAAAAAAAAAACTAGCCGGGCGAGGTGGCGGGCACCTGTAGTCCCAGCTACTCGGGAGGCTGAGGCAGGAGAATGGCGTAAACCCGGGAGGCGGAACTTGCAGTGAGCCGAGATCCGGCCACTGCACTCCAGCCCGGGCGACAGAGTGAGACTCTGTCTCAAAAAAAAAAAAAAAAAAAAAAAAAGAAAGTAGCATGGTTACGAGCCACGGACAGACCAATAGGCACTGTGCCAAGGGGCAGGTTTCCTAAAGCAAAGGCCTTGTGGTAGGCTGATGGCCAGGGAATGGCCACAGAATGTAGCTAAGACCCCAAGGATGGGCAGTACTGAAGATACCAGTGGAGCTGAAGCACCCCTAAGTCAGCTGGTGAGAAGAGCAGGGATGGAAGAGTGGGGATGAAAGATGAGACATCAAACTCTGTGAAGATGCTAAAGCAACAGGTCATGAGCTTGCCAGCCAACCACCTCAGCAGCTGATGCCCACAGGGCAGTGGAGACTGGAAGTCACCAGAGACATAGCAGCAGAGGCCAGTGAAAACTCAGGCTACAGCTCACAATCCTGCACACAGATCTCCCCTCCCATGCTGCCCTGAGGCTTCCCCTGTATCCTGTAGGCCACCTTGGGAAGTCAAGGGGGAGAAGAGTAAAGTTCTGATAAAACTGAAACTTTGAACTGTTTACCCAAATATTCACCAAAATGAAACTTTTTTCTTTTTCTTTTGAGACTGAGTCTCGCTCTATTGCCCAGGCTGGAGTGCAGAGGCATGATCACGGCTCACTGCCACCTCCGCCTCCTGGGTTCCAGTGATTCTCCTGCCTCAGCCTCCCAAGTAGTTGGGACTACAGGCGTGTGCCACTATGCCCGGCTAATTTTTTGTATTTTTAGTAGAGACGGGGTTTCACCATGTCAGCCGGAGTGGTCTCGATCTCCTGACCTCATGATCTGCCCGCCTCGGCCTCCCAAAGTGCTGGGATGACAGGCATGAGACACCGCGCCCAGCCTATTTGCCCTTTCAAAAACATCACTTGTGGCTAGGTGTGGTGGCTCACGCCTGTAATCCCAACATTTTGGGAGGCCAAGGCAGGCAGATCACCTGAAGTCGGGAGTTCGAGACCAGCCTGGCCAACACCATGAAACCCCATCTCTACTAAAAAGAAATACAAAAATTAGCTGGGCATGCTGACACACGTCTGTAGTCCCAGCTACTCCGGAGGCTTGACCTGGGAGGCGGAGGTTGCAGTGAGCCGAGATCATGCCACTGCTCTCCAGCCTGGGTGACCGAGCAAGACTCCGTCTCAAAAAAAAAAAAAAAAAAAAAAATCACTTGCCCCAATGAATAGGTGGGGAATGACTGAAGAGGTGTGTGAACATAGAAGCAATGAGACAGTTGGAAAGCAATGTCAGTCGTCCAAGCAAAAAATGAGGGAATGAGGGTGGCACTGGGCATGGTGGCTCACACTTGTAATCCCAGCATTTTGGGAGACTGAGGTGGGCAGATCACCTGAGGTCAAGAATTCGAGACCAGCCTGAACAATATGGTGAAACCCCATTTCTACTAAAAATACAAAAAAAGTAGCTGGGCGTGGTGGCTTGTAATCCCAGTTACTCGGGAGGCTGAGACAGGAGAATCGCTTGAGGCCAAGAGGAGAATCGCTTGAGCCCAGGAGGCAGAGGTTGTAGTGAGCCATTGCACTCCAGTCTGGGCATTAAAAGCGAAACTCCATCTCAAAAAAAAAAAAAAAAGAGGGTGGTTTAGTGGCTTACCCTGGCAGTGGAGATGGTGGGAAGAGGATAGATACAAGAACTATGGAGAAAATACCAGAAGACTTGACGATGATGAACTGGGAGGAGACTGGAGAGAGAAGGAAAGGGAGCTGGCCTCTGAGAAGTCAAAATGGCCTCTTAGGTAAACTGCCTTTTCCTCCAGGCAGATTCAGCTCTGCTCTGGAGCTTGGCAAGTGGTTAGAGGCTGGTTTTAGGCTCCTGGCTAGCCAGGCTCCCTTAGGCAGCACTCACCTGCACAGCCACTGGAGGTGGGCCTGGAGGGAGAAGGTTAAGAGGGAGAACTGGGGTTGGCTCACAGGTTTCTAGCAGTGGCAGATGGTGGATGATGGTGTCATTTCCTGAAAGGAGGGAGACTGAAGGAAGAACAGATTTGAATGTTGGGGGTGGGAGAATCAAGAATTCCCTTTGGGACATTTTAAGTTCGAGGCATCCACTCAAAGACCTTTTTTTTTGAGACGGAGTCTTGCTCTGTCGCCCAGGCTGGAATGCAGTGGTGCGATCTTGGCTCACTGCAACCTCTGCCTCCCAGGTTCAAGTGATTCTCATGCCTCAGCCTCCCAAGTAGCTGGGATTACAGACGTGTACTACCAACACCTGGCTAATTTTCATATTTTTAGTAGAGACGTGGTTTTACCATGTTAGCCAGGCAGGTCTCGAACTCCTGACCTCAGGTGATCCACCCACCTCGGCCTCCCAAAGTGCTGGGATTACAGGCATGAGCCACCGCACCTGGCCCTGAAGATATTAAATCTGTACATAAGGCTTTGGGGCTCAGAAGAGACCTGATGGGTGGCACTGTCAATGTACCGTTGTCAACAGGTAGTTAATGAACACTGGTGAGGTTGCCATGAGAGAGTTCAGAGAGTTTGCATAGTCATAGCCTACAGATGTCACATTTTGTTTTAAATGAGCCAACATTTCAAACATTGACAAATTTCTTTTTTTTTTTTTTTTTTTGAGACGGAGTTTCGCTCTGTCGCCCAGGCTGGAGTGCAGTGGCTGGATCTCAGCTCACTGCAAACTCCGCCTCCCGGGTTCATGCCATTCTCCTGCCTCAGCCTCCCGAGTAGCTGGGACTACAGACGCCCGCCACCTCGCCCGGCTAGTTTTTTGTATTTTGTAGTAGAGACGGGGTTTCACCGGGTTAGCCAGGATGGTCTCGATCTCCTGACCTTGTGATCCGCCTGTCTCGGCCTCCCAAAGTGCTGGGATTACAGGCTTGAGCCACCGCGCCCGGCAGACAAATTTCACATAATACCCTGAATTTCTGCTTCTATGGAAAATCAGAAACTGTGGTAACCTGGCCATACATTGTTATTTTTTATTTTACTATTATTTTTGGGGGGACAAAGTCTTGCTCTGTAACCCAGGCTGGAGTGCAGTGGCACGATCTCAGCTCACCACAACCTCTGTCTCCCAGGTTCAAGCAATTCTCCTGCCTCAGCATCTCGAGAACCTGGGATTACAGGCGCATGCCACCACACCTGGCTAATTTTTGTATTTTTAGTAGAGACGGGGTTTCGCCATGTTGGCCAGGCTGGTCTCGAACTCCTGACCTCAGGTGATTCGCCCACCTCGGTCTCCGGAAGTGCTGAGATTACAGGCGTGAGCCACCGCGCCCAGCCCATACATTGTTATAATTGAATTTTAACTATTAATAACACTACTTACCAGGCAGTGCTCCAAGCACTTCACAAATTTAATCTTTGTAACAACTTTATTATTATCATTCCTACTTTAAATAAGAGAAAAATGAAGCATGAAAAGGTTGAGTAATTTAGCTGTGTCAGACAGCTAAGAGTGGAGCTGGGTTGTAGACCCAGGCAGTCTGCCCCCAGGGCCTGAGAGTTTAGCAGCCATATCAGGAAGCTGCTGGAAAGCTGCAATCCTATTTAGAGAAGCCCCATTACCTTCAGGGCAAAGGTCCCATACCAGGCCCTAGTGTTTTCCTAACACCTTCCTCCATCCCAGTCTAAGCGTGAGTTTGTTTTACTCACACTGCTTCTCATACGAGAGAATTATGTCTCTATACCCATGCCAAGTAGTAAATGAAAAATACTCAATTAAGATGTCTAACTTCAGCTGGGAGTGGTGGTGTGTGCATGTAGTCCCAGTTACTTGGGAGGCTGGGGCAGGAAGATCGCTTGAGCCCGGGAGTTCCAGGCCAGCCTGGGCAATATAGCGACAGACCCTATCTCTTAAAAAAAAAAAAAAAAGTATTGGCCAGGCAGCAGCAGTGCACGCCTGTAATCCCAGCACTTTGGGAGGCTGAGGTGGGTGAATTGCTTGAGTCCAGGAGTTTGAGACCAGCCTGGGCAACATGGCAAAACCCTATCTTTACAAAAAATAGAAAAATTAGTTGGGTGTGGCAGTGTGTGCCAGTAGTTCCAGCTACTCAGGATGCTGAGGTGGGGAAATCACTTGTACCCGGGAGGTTGAGGCTGCAGTGAGCTGAATTTCCACTACTGTACTGCGCTCCAGCCTGGGCAACAGAGAGAGACCCTGTATCAAAAAAAAAAAAAAAAAAAAAATCCCCAAAACGAACAAACAAACAAAAAAAACTTCTTCATATAAGAATTAATATATAATTTATTTGTGAAACTTCTGTTTGTGTAATACCTGGTCAGATTAAAATCGGTAAAAACATTAATAAATATGTATGAAAAACTCTTAAATATGTTTCTGTGCTTCCAATACAATCATATTTCTGAGGTAATCAATCATTCCCAAGTATATGAGATTGAAATGACCCAGAGGCAAGGCAAAAGCAATGTTAAATAACTTTTTATTTTAGATAGTTTTATTTAGATAAGGTCATCTCTTTAGACTGAGGTGGGGAAGATGTTGACAGTATGCTTAAACTTGGTTTCCAACCTGGGGAAAAAACAGTTTCAGCCCTGCTGTGATCGGTGCTCAAGGCAGCCTTGACATCCCGGACTCAAGCAATGCTCCCGCCTCAGCCTCCTGAGTAGCTAGGATTGATTGCCAGGACTGGTCTCGAACTCCTGGCCTCAAGCAGTCCTCCTGCCTCGACCTCCCAAAGTATTGGGGTTACAGGCATGAGCCACCACACCCGAATGATTCTTGTCTCACAGACTTTTTTTTTTTTTTTTTTTTTTTTTTTAGAGACAGGGCTCTTGCCATGTAACCCAGGCTACAATCGAACTCCTGAGCCCAAGAGATCCTCCACGTCTCAGCCTCCTGAGTAGCTGAGACTATAGGTCCTTGCCATTGTGCCCAGCTTCTCTTGTAGACTCTTAACTGGGAAAGGAGAATGAGTGGTTCCGATTGCTCACCAGTCTGTTAGTAAACTGTGAGAGTGGGGTGGGGAGGGTGAATGTTAAATGTAATACTCATGAGAGGAAAGTAACTGTTTTCTTTCTTTCTTTTTTTTTTTTTTTTTTTTGAGACAGAGTCTTGCTCTGTCGCCCAGGCTAAAGTACAGTGGCATGATCTCAGCTCACTGCAACCTCTGCCATCTGAGTTCAAGCAATTCTCATGCCTCAGCCTCCCAAATAGCTGGGATCACAGACGTGCATCACCACACCCAGCTAATTTTTGTCTTTTTAGTAGAGACGGGGTTTCAACATGTTAGCCAGGCTGGTCCCAAACTCCTGACCTCAGGCGATCTGTCTGCCTCGGCCTTCCAAAGTGCTAGGATTACAGGCTTGAGCCACCTGCGTCCAGCAGAAAATTAACGGTTATTAAATTTAGTCCAGAAGGTTCCAGGAATGCTGACGCTGACCCTGGAAAAGAAGCTCAGTGGCTGGGAGTCCTCCTGCTGAGATCTGCTGCCCAACAGATTGAGGGGCTCAACGTGGGGGGAAGAGGGCATCAGACGAACTAGGAAAGCTGGAGGATGGTGGATCCAAAGCTCTGCCTGACAGTGGGAGGGGGAGGCTGGCTCAGATGGAAAATTGTTGCTAGACTCTGACCCAGAGGTACCCAGTATCCCAGCCTCCTTTCTGGGAAGACCAACCTCCCTTTCTAAGTTTAACAGGAATGGGACCCCCCGGGATGCTTAAAGTGATGAAATACCCCCACATGAATGCAGATACTAATTAGACTTGTAAAATGAGAACTCCACTTCTTAATACCCCCAATAAAACTGTTTGCTGGGCTCGTGGCTCACGCCTGTAATCCAACATTTTGGGAGGCCGAGGTGGGCAGATCACGAGGTCAGGAGTTCGAGACCAGCCTGGCCAACACGGGGTGAAACCCTGTCTCGGCCAGGGGCGGTGGCTCACGCCTGTAATCCCAGCACTTTGGGAGGCCGAGGTCGGCGAATCACGACGTCAGGAGTTCGAGACCAGCCTGGCCAACATGATGAAACCCTGTTTCTACTAAAAATACAAAAATTAGCTGGGCGTAGTGGTGGGCGCCTGTTATCCCAGTTACTTGGGAGGCTGAGGCAGAAGAATTGCTTGAACCTGGGAGGCGGAGGTTGAAGTGAGCTGAGATTGCGCCATTGCACTCCAGTCTGGGCAACAGAGGGAGACTCTGTCTCAAAAAAAAAAAAAAGAAAAGAAACCCTGTCTCTATTAAAAATACAAAAATTACCCGGGCATGGTGGTGGGCGCCTGTAATCTCAGCTACTCAGGAGGCTGAAGCAGGAGAATCGCTTGAACCCGGGAGGCAGAGGTTGCAATGAGCTGAGATCATGCCATTGCACTCGAACATGGGCAACAGAGCGAGAGTCCATCTCAAAAACAAAAACAAACAAAAAACTGTTAAAAGTGAGTGCCTAGGAATTACAATCAGGCTGTTAAAAATAAATGATTGTGCCCAACTAGGCCCAAATGAGAAATCAAATGTCCGGTTGCCCTATTAAGATTTTGACAAGGAGCCGGGCGCGGTGGCTCAAGCCTGTAATCCCAGCACTTTGGGAGGCGGAGACGGGCGGATCACAAGGTCAAGAGATGGAGACCATCCTGGCAAACACGGCGAAACCCCGTCTCTACTAAGAAAATACAAAAAAACTAGCCGGGCGAGGTGGCGGGCGCCTGTAGTCCCAGCTACTCAGGCGGCTGAGGCAGGAGAATGGCGCGAACCCGGGAGGCGGAGCTTGCAGTGAGCCGAGATCCCGCCACTGTACTCCAGCCTGGGAGACAGAGCGAGACTCCGTCTCAAAAAAAAAAAAAGATTTTGACAAAACCATATCCCACCCTTGTAGATGGACCCTATCATAACCCAAAAGAGCCATGCAATGTGCTTCTCCTATGCTATATACTGAATGTTTGTGCCCTCCAAAATTTGTGTTGAAACTTAATCCCCAATGTGACAGTATTTGCAGTTGGGGCCTCTGTGTGGTGATTAGGTCTTCAGGGTGGAGTGCCCTTTTTACTTTTTTGTTTTGTTTTCTTCTGTTTCTTTGAGACAGAGTCTTGCTCTGTTGCCTAGGCTGGAGTGCAGTGGCATGATCTCAGCTGACTGCAATCTCTGCCTCCCGGGCTCAAGTGATATCCGGCTAATTTTTGTACCTTTAGTAGAGACGGGGCTTCACCATGTTGGCCAGGCCAGTCTCCAACTCCTGACCTCAGGTGATCCTCCCGCCTCGATATCCCAAAGTGCTGGGATTACAGTATGAGGCACTCTGCCTGGCCACCCTTTTAAATTATTATTATTATTTTTGAGATGGAGTCTCACTCTGTCGCCCAGGCTGGCATGATCTTGGCTCACTGCAACCTCCACCTCCCAAGTTCAAGGGATTCTCCTGCCTCCGCCTCCCAAACAGCTGGGATTACAGACATGCGGCACCACACATGGCTGATATTTTTCGTATTTTTAGTAGAGACAGACCATGTTGGCCAGGCCGGTCTCAAACTCCTGACCTCAGGTGATCCGCCCACTTTGGCCTCCCAAAGTGCTGGAGTTATAGGCATGAGCCACCTTGCCCAGCCTTAATTTTTTTTTTTTGAGACCGAGTTTCACTCTTGTTGCCCAGGCTGGAGTGCAATGGTGCGACCTCGGCTCACTGCAACCTCCACCTCCCAGGTTCAAGCAATTCTCCTGCCTCAGCCTCCCAAGTAGCTGGGATTACAGGCATGCGCCACCATGCCCAGCTAATTGTGTGTTTTTAGTAGAGATGGGGTTTCTCCATGTTGGTCAGGCTGGTCTCGAACTCCCAACCTCAGGTGATCCGCCCACCTCGGCCTCCCAAAGTACTGGGGTTACAGGGGTAAGCCACCGCGCTCAGCCTGCCTTAATTTTTTTTTACTGTAGGGTCTTGCTTTGTTGCCCAGGCTGGCATGCAGTGGTGCAATCATGGCTCACTGCAACGTCGCCCTCCTGGACTCAAGCGATCCTCCCCCTCAACCTCCCGAGTAGCTGGGACCACAGGTCAGGAGTTCGAGACTGGCCTGGCCAACAGGCCTGCCTTAGCCTCCCAAAGTGCTGGGATTACAGGCGTGAGCCACCGTGCCTGGCCCCGAGTTTTCATTAAGTGAACTCATATCGCAGGAAGAAAGACTGAAGTCTGTTAACACACTGAACAGACTTTTGTCACAAACTATTGTCTACTCTGTAGGCCCAACAGAGTTTTGTCCCAGCCCATTCAAAGTTCTACAAACCCATTTAATTCCCTTAAAAATCATTTACTGCTCACACCTATAATCCCAGCACTTTGGGAGGCTGAGGCAGGTGGATCACGAGGTCAGGAGTTTGAGACCAGCCTGGCAAATATGGTGAAACCCCATCTCTACTAAAACCCTCTCTCTACAAAAATTAGCTGGGTGTGGTGGCGCGTGCCTGTAGTCCCAGCTATTTGGGAGGCTGAGACAGAAGAATCGCTTGAACCTGGGAGGCAGAGGTTGCAATGAGCCAAGATCGTGCCACTGCACTCCAGCCTGGGCGACAGAGAGAGACTCCGTCTCAAAATAAATAAATAAATAAATAAAAATCATTTACTACCTCCCTGAAATCACCCACACTTCCTATCTTCCTTTCCCCTAAGAAGGGTATATGACATTCTCTACCCCACTGCATAGTGGGGTAATTACTTTGTGATTCTCCCCTGTGCACATTAATAAATGTGTATGCCTTTTCTCCTATTAAAATCCCTTTTGTTTTCCCTTGGACCCTACATCATAAATGTGCCTAAAGAACTCTTCTCATTATAAAAAAAAAAGAAAAAAAAAAAGAGAGAAGAAACTATCAGGGAATTTTCCTTGCTGCTTTGTACTCTATTTGCTATAGATAAGACCAAACAGAGAATTTGGGTAGCCAGAGTTTGTATATTGAACGAGTCTGAGTTTTTGTGGCCCAAAATGCAGGCAGTCTGTTTTAAAGGAAAGAATCTTAATATTGATTGATATGATAATCTGATAGCTGGGAAAGCTCATATGATTTTTCTCTTAATTTATACTCCTTCTACAATGCTGATATCTATATTTTGTATAGGAGATTTATGTGAGCTGGGCATTGTGGCTCATGCCTGTAATCCCAGCACTTTGCGAGGCCAAGGCAGAAGGTTCACTTTAAGTCGGGGGTTTGAGAGCAGCCTGGGCAACACAGCAAGACCCCGTTTCTACAAAAAATTTAAAAATTAGCTAGGCGTGGTAGCATGAGCCTGTAGTCCTATAGCTACTAGGGATGCTAAGGTGGGAGAATCACCTGAGTCTGGGAAATTGAAGCTGCCATGAGCCATGATTGTGCCACTGTACTTCAATCTGGGTGACATAGTGAGATCCTATCTCAAAAAAAAGATCCTAACATAATTAGGAGGAAACTATCCCTTCTGTCTCCATTATCAGTTAGTAAACAGCAGAGAAGCAGAAGACGGGTATAGTCCATTTCCCTCCTCATTCCATTAAAACAGTAGGTGATTTTTGTTTGTTTGTTTGTTTTGAGACAGAGTCTTGCTCTGTCACCCAGGCTGGAATGCTGTGACTCAATCTCGGCTCACTGCAATCTCCGCCTCCCAGGTTCAAGAGATTCTCCTGCCTCAGCCTCCTGAGTAG
Organism: Theropithecus gelada; assembly: GCF_003255815.1. Taxonomy (NCBI): domain Eukaryota; kingdom Metazoa; phylum Chordata; class Mammalia; order Primates; family Cercopithecidae; genus Theropithecus; species Theropithecus gelada. The sequence continues at coordinate 106,847,207 of NC_037669.1, forward strand.
CTGGGATTATAGGCGCATGCCACCATGCCCAGCTAATTTTTGTATTTTTAGTAGAGATGGGGTTTCACCATGTTGGCCAGGGTGGTCTCTATCTCTTGACCTCATGATCCTCTCGCCTTGGCCTCCCAAAGTGCTGGGAATACAGGCGTGAGCCACCACACCCAGCAAGGTTATTTTTTTTTAAAAGGGAAAATTTAAAGTATAATACAAGAGGCTCCTATTCATCCATTGTCCCAGGTTTTTCAAATATGAGCTAATGAATACTTTTAGTTCTTTCAATTCCTTCCCTGCCTTTGCACATTGCATTTTTGCCCTGAGCCAGCTGCATGAAGTTATGTGCTGCTCTTGTGTGTGATAACTATGTTCACCCTTCAGTATATACTACATAATCTCATCTCCTTACAAGAAGCCTGTAAGATAAGTATTATGGCTACATTTCCTAGAACCAAAAGAGTGAGACTGAGAGAAGTAAATGACTCTACAGCAAAGAACTGGTTGGAATCAGGTCTGATGAAGCCCGTGCATTTTACAGATATAACTATAGAGGCATTAAGTCAAATGAAAACACCTTTAACATTAAAAACCACTCTAGGGGCTGGGCACAGTGGCTCACACTTGCAATCCCACCACTTTGGGAGGCTGAAGCAGACAGATCACCAGAGCCCAGGTGATCTGTCTGCTTCAGACAACATGGCGAGACCCCATCTCTACAAAATAAAAGTAAAGGCCAGGCATGGCGGTGCTTACCTGTAGTCCCAAGTACTTGTGTGGCTGAGGTGGGAGGATTGCTTGCGCCTGGCAAGTTGAGGCTGCAGTGAGCCGTGATCGCACCACGGCACTCCAGCCTGGGTGACAGAGTGAGAACTTGTCTCAAAAATAATAATAAGATGAAAACCCTAATTGCCATTTTACTTTGACGGCAAAACTCTAAGCATAAAATCTAAGCATATTATGTGCTTCTATAGTGTTTTTGTGTATTTTCAAAAATATACTTTTGCCAATGCAAATTCAGACATTGCCTCTGCAGTATATAATAACCCTAGGGTGGATGTGGTGTCTCATGTCTGTAATCCCAGTGCTTTGGGAGGCAGAAGCATCACTTAAGGCCAGGAGTTGGAGACCAGCCTGGGCAACATAACCTTGTCTCTACAAAAAACAATTAGCCAGGCGTGGTGGCACACACCTGCAATTCCAGCTACTTGGGACCCCAAGAGTTTAGGCTGCAGTTAGCAATGATGGTGCCACCATACTCCAGCCCGTGGATGACACAGTGAGACCCTATCTCAAAAAAAAGAAAAAAAAAAAAGATAACTATGCTTTTTAAAAAAATTTTCTTTGACTCAATGTGAGAACCAAATCGTAAGAACATTTGGTTGCAGATGTTATGGGTTACCTTGTGTTAATTAAAATTTTTAGGCCAGGAACAGTGGCTCATGCCTGTAATCCCAGCACTTTGGGAGGCCAAGGCAGGCAGATCACGAGGTCAGGAGTTTGAGACCAGCCTGACCAACATGACGAAACCCTGTCTCTACTAAAAATACAAAAATTAGCCGGGCATGGAGACACACACCTGTAGTCCCAGCTATTACAGCTACAGGAGGCTGAGGCATGAGAATCACTGGAACCTGGTAGGTGGAGGTTGCAGTGACCCACGACTGCACCACTACACTCCAGCCTGGGTGACAGAGCGAGACTCCGTCTCAAAAAAAAAAAAAAAATTTTATTTTTTGAACAGGGAATACTTTTGTGTGTTTCAGACTAAGAAATTGATTTTATACGTATTTATAATTATATATATATACACACACGTATGCAGTAAAGTTTCATTTTTACTTGTCCTTCAGTCACCATTTCATTTCCTCTTACACACTAACGTTTTCAGTTTCTTATTTATCCTTCCAGTTATTTTATGGACATACCAGTAAATATACACATCTATTAATATATCCAGTATTTTCTCCATCTCTTTTTTGCACAACGCTTTAAATATATTTAAAATAAAACAGAACAACAAATTTTCGGTAAACAAAATTTAATACAACCATATAGTCAAGTAATAATGGTTAAAAGACATTTTATTAGATACAACTTTTAAAAAACTAAACTATGCAAGAAGTATATTTAAACAACACATGTAAGTATTCACGTGCTACAACTTAACTAAGAACAATGAAATACAAAGCATTCTTTTCACTATGAAGACTCTGGAGCCTCTAATTGAAAGCAAATGACCTTAGGTCTATACTAGTTATAAAGCAGATTATACTTTTGTTCAACTCTAAAATTGTATTGTCTTAGAGCTCCAACAACTCTTAATAAAAATTTAAATAAAGAAACCATGGGGGAGGGGTGATAGGGAGGGAAGAGTAAGTGCTTTTTCAAGAAAGTTAAATGAAAAAGCCTGAAGAGGGAAAAAATTGTACATAAGTATGGAACAAAAATAAGTATACTTTTTTGACATTCGATGTAGATACTGCAAATGAATTTACACGGGTTTAATCAATGTAAGATAGATATTTGTCTGAATATTTTAAAAAGCACCTAGGTATCAAAAAATAAAAACAAAAAATATAATGAAACTCCAAACATCCAACAATCTCCTTTAACATTCTCATTCTGCCAAGCAACCACACGTTGGTGCTTATTACACAATTTAAGAAGGGGAAGTTTATTTATTCTATAGGAAACAAATATGAACCTTATCTAAGGTAAGCTTCATTTAGATTGAAAAAAAAGTTGAAATAGCACTAGAGAACTTAAGGCACATAAACAAATTCAGGTGCAGTTATTTTGAAACCATTAAAACAAATTCTTTTCTTTGGAACAATATATAAAATAAGTTATGAATGTTGCTGTTTTTAAAAAATTTATGATGATAACCTTCAGCACTAGGAAAATTTAATATCTAAGGCAATCACACAAATGTAAAACGTTCATATAAAACATTAAAAAATGTCTAAAGTGTCTCTGGAATTATTCATTCACACTCCTGGCTCAAATGGTTTCTGGTGCCTAGCATTAGATGTGACAATAATGATAGCTAGCTAGTCAAACCTACTGCCTTAAAGATCAACCAATTCGCTCCATTCTGGTTACTTGGCATGGTGAATTTATTTAACTAAAAAGAATAATGGGGTGAGGTGATGTAAACCTGGTTTTCAATAAGATGCACAACAAATTCTAATAAGGCCAAAACTCTGTTGAGGTTAACTGGTGTCTTGAGTTTACTAAAATAAAGGCAGTCCATAGGAAGCCTTGAAGAGCCATTATCTTACCACTTGGCACCACCTAAACACCAAGCCCTTCTCTCTGAAAATACAGGCCGGGCGTGGTGGCTCAAGCCTGTAATCTCAGCACTTTGGGAGGCCGAGGTGGGCGGATCACGTGGTCAGGAGTGATCCATCTCTACTAAACCCCGTCTCTACTAAAAATACAAAAAAATTAGCCGGATGTGGTGGCATGCATCTGTAGTCTCGGCTACTCGAGAGGCTGAGGCAGAATCCCTTGAACCCGGGAGGTGGAGGTTGCAGTCAGCTGAGATCGCACCACTGCACTCCAGCCTGGGTGACAGAGCAAGACTCCGTCCCCCTGCCCCCCAAAAAAGAAAATACAGTTTGAAGTAGATGTCTTTTCCACATATAAATCTCAAGACATAAAAGGCACACACAATTCAACTCCTCTCTTTTCATATATGGGTTCTCACAGCAATTTAAAAAATCTATTGCCATATCCAGACAACAGGAAAAAACAAAAACAAAAACAAAAACAAAACATACCTGGATTGCTTATTGACAAAAGTGGTGTAATTGAACCTTTGTCTTTCCTGAGTTTCAAAAAGGCTATTTGACAGTAGAGATACATAAACAATTCATATTCACTAAGATAAAATGTATCAGTCCACAAAACATTTTCATCTTTTTAAATATAAAAGAATCAATGTTCAACCACCACCATGTGTGAAGCCCCTTTTTCCAAATTAAACTTACTCTAGAATCATGAATTGAAGATTATTCAGTTATGGCACTTTACACCCCAAACAAGCAAAAGTAACAAGTTAATACCCTCCCTGAGTATTTACATCATCTTATCACCTGGTTTAAATGGAGTAAATACCTATATTTCAATCATCTAGGAAATAAAAAGGTTACTGAAGATCCAATACGCTAGTATTTCATACCTGTGCAGTAAAGTCAGTGGGAAGATTACAGTAGAAAAGGAGGAGGTTCTACTGTTGTAAAAATTAGACCACTTTTGTAGCTGACTCACATAGAGGAAAAACAGAAAAGGATTAAAGTTCATTAAAAACAAACAAATCTGTACTTTTCTGTTCTACAAAGCATACCTTTGAATTCCCTTTCCAACTGAGGTATCACAGCTGGGTTTAGCAAACTCATCTCTTCTGACCTTGTAAAACTAAATTGTCATAAAGATTCTGATTATTCACAAGTCATCATTACTAATACTCATCATGTACTTTCAAATGTAAAAAGTTGTAGAAATGCCCAAATAAAAAAATCTTCCAGAATCGAATTTAGCATGGTCAACTAATTTTTACTTTATATGCTTTTTTTCTGATCATCGCACACTGCTAAAATCTGTGGTGTTTGGTATATATGTGTGTATACAACCATACTATCTACATACATACACATGTACATATATAGATTCTAAACCAAGGTTTATATGAGCATCACCTATCAAAGGAAAAATCTTTATGTGATGAGAGAATGAATACAATCTGACACCAATTTGGCTGATATATCCCTTTTGGTATAGTAATTCTACTCTAAAATTCTTGTTTATTTTATCAAGTCTAATGCTATTATTTATCAAGAATTAGTAAAGGAAGATAAATATTAAAAAATGAAAATATAAGTTGGATAACTTTAAAATAGTTATTTAAATTTTCTAAGATTCAACGTAAGTTCTTGGTGGCCTTCAATATAAATTTTAACTACTTAATTTATGTAGTTTTAAATTATGTAGAGAAAAAATTAATATTGGTATGAGGTCTGTGCTTAAAAAAATCTGTTTTTCAGGATTTCATTTCAAATTTACTATAATAAACACATGGATATTAAAATAAATGTATAACAAAATAAAAGTAAATAGTTAATACTTTTTACAATAGACAAAAATACTGGAATACAAAGTTATCTTGAGAAAGTCTTTTTTTATGTGAAGTCCTGTATTCATGAAATGGACATGATCTTACAAATACACATGAAAATAACAACTATCATTTGTAGAATCCCCATTTACAAAATACTTTTTCACACATTATCTCATTTACTGTAAAGAATTTCTGATCTAAATAATTCTATTATCTATAAGAGTATAATGCAGATGTTTACTCTAAAATTAAAGTACAAGTATCCAAACTGTACCTACATTCTTTCAACTAAGATGATAGAAAATTGTTTTTTGAATTGCTGTTATCACAAAATGGTATTTTAAAATTATGATTTGAAAAATAAAAATTCCCTAACAATTTTTAAGTGTTTTAGAGTTTTCCTCAGAATGTAGATTCTAGCTAAGCATTAAAGTTTAAAAAATGTCTATTTGAAATCTCTGTATCATTCTAAGATGAGAAAACAATGTAGCTTACCAATGTCAGGCTTTTTATTTCAAACTTGGTTTTAACAGAAATCTGGTGACACTCTAATTACATATTTGCATCATCCCTTCTGTCACAAGAAATATACAAATTATAATGTGAAAGACAACAGTGACTGGAAGTTAACCTACAGCAGGCTACCTAGAACATCCCTAAATGTTGTAAATTATATCCATCCACGCGGAATCACAATAATCACTTATGCTGTAGTTCCTGCCATATCCATCTATTTGCATTAGAAAAAAAATTCACATTCCTCTCTGAAAACTGATAAGCTTTATAAAGTGGAGTTGAAAAATCTAGACAAAAGCAGTCTGTCTACTGAAGCTTGAAAATGCTGATTAGTATTTTACACAATGGGGGCCAAATGAAAGACTTATCTTAAAGATGGGAACTACTGCTAAGTTTTTTCAGATAACTAATTTTAAAAGAAAAATGGACCCACTGAGATAGGTGGTCCCTGCTTTATCCTATTAAAGGTACCGTAACAGTAGAGCCTCTCAGGAATTTTAGCTGTTCACTAGAAGTTAGGATAATCAAGGAAGAGGTCCTCACCCAAAGCACCATACTAATGAGGTCAAACCCTACTGGGCTAGGGAAGAAAACCTATCCCTATTTTTCTTTTTCTTTTCTCTTGAGACAGAGTCTCACCCCGCTGCCCAGGCTAGAGTGTGGTGTGCGTTCATAGCTCACTGCAGCCTCAAACTCCTGGGCTCAAGCAATCCTCCTGCCCCAGCCTCCTGAGTAGCTGGGAGTACAGGTGTGAGTCACTGTGCCTGGCTGTCTGTCTCTGGTTTTCACAAGACAATATTGCAAAATGGGTTTCAACTGCTTTATCAAGTTAAGAAAAGAAACTTTCTTAGAAGATTGAAGAGATGATGCATAAAAACTTTGAGAGCCATAGTGGGTCATTTTTCCTTCAATGGCCATTCCATTTTTCTCTTAGGAATTAACTTGTCATTTTAATCCCCTCTGTAGGGGCACTTATTTTTCTATCTCCTACCTAATTTCCCCCTAAAATCATGTTTAATGTAAGACAGCAATTCTAAGAATAAAGTCACAATAGTTCAGTATTTTATGATACCTGAATTGTCATTACATTTTTATCAATTACAGAAAAAAACTCTTCAATAAAATTAATCAATCTGGATATACTTTGTTAACAACAAAGGTTTTTAAAACTGATTTTTTCTCCTATAATGCATTCTAAGCATTAACTTCTTCAACCTAAATGATGCCTCAAGTCATGCAATTTTCTCTACATATATGACAAATAAGGAATATACATACAGATAAACATACACAATAAGTGAAGACACCATTCACACGTTCCTAAAAGGTCTGCAGACAGACATTTCCTAATTCACATAGGCTTCTTACAAATACTTACAAAGGTACACTCCTCAAAGGCCAAGTAACAACCACCATTACCTTTAACAAAAAAGTTTTTTTTCAGTTATAGGAAAGGCTTTATTACAGTTTGAAAGATTGATATTTTGAGGAGAAAGGCACCAAATTATTATTTTTACTACTTTTTGCATATGGCACAAAGGAGATATGTGAAGTTCCCACTCTAGAGTTTTTAAAACCTCCCATCTTGGATTGGTGTGGCTTCTTCGGTGAGGTATCCTGGCTTCAGAGTTTAAAACATTTCTCATTGTATCTATGAATAGTCACACAGCCATGATAGGACACTGGCCTGGGCATTGCAGCTACCCCTGTGATGATACTTGTTGCAGGATCATAACAGAGAATAGTGTCTGTGGCTTCTCCATTTTCCCGTCTTCCACCCAGGATATATATTTTACCATTACACACAGACATACCACAGTTTTCCTGTTTAACCAAATACATAAACAAAACATTAACCATTGAAGATAAAGGATTTGGTAACAAACAGAAAAGCAAAATAATGCTTTAACACAGTCAAAAAAAGGGAGACATGATATAAGCTAAGGTCCTTTGGCCCAACTCTGTTCTGTGTGTGAGTGCTGGATAAGTTTGCATGAATGAAATGAATGTCAAGATAGATGATATGTCAGTTGTAGCCATAATAAATAATGAGACCATGTCCTTTGTAGGGATGTGGATGGAGCTGGAGGCCATCATCCTTAGCAAACTAACACAGGAACAGAAAACCAAATACTGCATGTTCTCACTTATAAGTGGGAGCCAAATGATGACAATACAGGGACACATGGAGGGGAACAAAATACACTAGGGCCTTTTGGAGGGTGGAGGGTGGAGGGTTGAGGGAGGAAGAGGATCAGGAAAATAACTAATGTGTACCAGGGCTTAATAACTGGGTGATGAAACAATCTGTACAACAAACCCCCATGACACAGTGTATCTATGTAACAAACCTGCACTTGTGCCCCTGAACTTAAAATAAAAGTTAAAAAAAAAAAAAGGATTTTATGTTTTATGTAATTGGGGCCAAGATGTGGGAGGTAGGTTGTGGACTGATAAAAGGGTTTTAACTTAATGGTAGTTAAGCAAAAGCATCTTTAAAGAGCCTGGCTTGCTTCTCCTATTACAGGAAGGTTATTATAGAAAGTGGCAGTTACATGACCAAGGAGTAGGAACAATATTCATTATATGGGATTACCCACAAATTGAATGAATGAATGAGGAAAAAACTTATAACTAAGTTAATGAAACACTGTTATTAGGAGCCCTGACTGGGCCATATAAATGTTTCAAATAACATCTTACAGTTAACTTCCCACACAATGGGATTCTAAGCTAAATTTTATTATTCTCTGTCAATAATACAGTTACTATACGAAACAAATATTCTTGCAAGGATGAGAGTGATTCTTCAAAAACAAAACCTGGCTGGGCATGGTGGCTCATGCCTGTAATCCCAGCACTTTGGGAGGCAGAGGCAGGTGGATCACTTGAGGTCAAGAGTTCAAGACCAGTATGGTCAACACAGTGAAACATCATCTCTACTAAAAATACAAAAAATTAGCTGGACGTGGTGGGGGGTACCTGTAATCCCTGCTACTCGGGAGGCTGAGGCAGGAGAATTGCTTGTACCTGGGAGGTGGAGGATGCAGTGAGCCAAGGTTGCACCACTGCACTCCAGTCTGGGTGTCAAGAGCGAAACTTCATCTCAAAAAAAATATAAACAAACAAACAAACAACCCTACATTAACAACGGACTCACTATTACATGGATCTAATTATACTGCAGGCCAGATATTCTTCCATTTCCAATTAAAGTTTCCCTTTAATTCAGAAAGTTACTGCATCTTATTATCCTGGTTCCACATAACCAACAATGAAATAGGTTCTACCAATGAGTTCGATAAGCATTTTTACTTGGCCAAATTTGCTGTATATAAATTTTGCTCTTATAGAAGAAATTAAATCTTCGTGGCTTTATATAATAGGATACTATCTTTAGGACTGAAAGAATTTGTGAGTACTTAAAAATGCCTATATTAGAATTTACAGACACCCAGAACGACTTAGCCCATTATCACATAGTGAAAGACACTTTTGTTGAGAATACCACTACCCCCTATGAATTGCACCAATTATGGAACAAACTCTAGTATTTTTCATTTAAAGCATAATGAGCTCTTTCTATAAGTTCTTTTTTTTTTTTTTTTTGAGACGGAGTCTCGCTCTGTCGCCCGGGCTGGAGTGCAGTGGCCGGATCTCAGCTCACTGCAAGCTCCGCCTCACGGGTTTACGCCATTCTCCTGCCTCAGCCTCCCAAGTAACTGGGACTACAGGCGCCCGCCATCTCGCCCGGCTAGTTTTTTGTATTTTTTAGTAGAGACGGGGTTTCACCGTGTTCGCCAGGATGGTCTCGATCTTCTGACCTCGTGATCCACCTGTCTCGGCCTCCCAAAGTGCTGGGATTACAGGCTTGAGCCACCGCGCCCGGCCTCTATAAGTTCTTAAAGTTCTGAATATAATAAAAACAAACAAAAACCTTAGTTTTCAGGTACAAGGTAGTTCCCACTATTGAACCTTATAGTTATTTTGATGATGATTCTAAAATAATATATAATTACATGGTTTGGTAATTAGTATCATTTCAGATAATAATGCTCAGAAAAGCAAACAACCTTGAAACCAAGTATTCATATCACGAAATTACATCTATCTGATGTAATAGTGTATTTCATGCTAGTAAAATACCATTTACTCTATGTGTTTGTTTATACATAGGAAAAACTTAGTCTTCACTCAGGAGTAAGGGCAGCTCATAGGAAAAATAATTTATCAATACATAAAGCTTTAATTTTTTTAAAGACTGAAATGAAACATGATCCTAACATTGCAAAACAAACAAAAAAACCCAAAAAAAACCCTCTCCTTGTCATTTTTGTATGCTTAAATGTTAAAATGTCAACAATAGACAAAAAGAATCAGATTTCTTTTCATTTAATTATTCTAATCTTTAATGACATTTTAAATACCTGGTCTCCTGAAGAGAGAGAAAAAAAGTCTTCATCACTGACTTTTTAAAAAAAAAAATCCCACAGTTTTTTTTAAAGGATGTTCCTGACAGGAAAGCAAAATATGTTTCGAATAATAAATTGTGTTTTTAGAAATTACGCAAAGTCAAAAGAGGCATGGAAACGGTGAAGGACAAACAAATAAATAGGCTGGGTCCATTAGGACTGTAAAACATAAAGACCTCATTTTTTTCAGCTCTTTTTTGCATTTAATATTCTAAGCACTTTTCGCTTTGGGAGGCCGAGGTGGGCGGATCACAAGGTCAGGAAATCAAGACCATCCTGGCTAACATGGTGAAACCCCATCTCTACTAAAAATACAAAAAATTAGCCAGGCGTGGTGGCGGGTGCCTGTAGTCCCAGCCACTCAAGAGGCTGAGGCAGGAGAATGGCGTGAACCCAGGAGGTGGAACTTGCAGTAAGCCGAGATCGCGCCACTGCACTCCAGCCTGGGAGACAGAGCGAGATTCCGCTTAAAAAAAAAAAAAAAATTCTAAGCATTGTTAAAAGCAACAGTATTGGGTTCATTTAACTGTATACAATTAAATTAGTTTCATTTATCCTTTTTCATTAGTTAGCATTAAAAAGGTAAACAATCACTTACACATGGCTCAAAAATTACCTATCAATAACGTGTGCATAAGGCCGGGCACGGTGGCTGTCGCCTGTAATCCCAGCACTTTGGGAGGCCGAGGCAGGCAGATCACTTGAAGTCAAGAGTTCAAGACCTGCCTGACCAATATGACAAAACCCTGTCTCCACTAAAAATGCAAAAATTAGCCGGGTGTGGTGGCATGCGCCTGTAATCCCAGCTGCTTGGGAGACTGAGACAGGAGAATCGCTTGAACCCGGGAGGCGGAGGTTGCAGTAAGCCGAGATCACATCAGTGTGCATAGATGTATTTAGTAGCATTGGTGGTAAGAATAAACAAAGGAGAGAAAATAATCCCCTAAATCCCAGTACTAGATTTGAACTTCAATGATTTGTCTTCATTAGACTTAATATACTTCTGATCCAAATGTTTATTTTCTTTAAATTTCTAAAGTCAATGAATGTTGTTTAATTAGAGAAAATGTGCCATGTGTGTCCTATTATTATTTTTTTCTCAGTTTTATCTCAATAACCTAGTTAAAAAACATTCATGTATATCCTGCAATATGCTACATACTGGCAATTATCTTCCTAAACTGTTACTGTTTTATACAATATAACAAAGTTCTGAATAAATGGTAATTCTTTTTCTTTTTTCTTTCTTTTTAAAAAAATTGTTTTTGAGACAGGGTCTCACTCTATCACCCAGGCTGGTCCCTAACTCTTGGCCTCAGGTGATCCTCCTGCCTCAGCTTCCCGGGGTGCTGGGATTATATGCATGAGCCACTGCACCCAGCTTGAGCAGTAATTTTTTTTTTTTTTTTTTTGAGACGGAGTCTCGCTCTGTCTCCCAGGCTGGAGTGCAGTGGCGCGATCTCCACTCACTGCAAGCTCCGTCGCCTCCCGGGTTCACACCATTCTCCTGCCTCAGCCTCCCAAGAAGCTGGGACTATAGGCGCCCGCCACCACGCCTGGCTAATTTTTTTGTATTTTTAGTAGAGACGGGGTTTCACCATGTTCGCCAGGATGGTTTCGATCTCCTGACCTCGTGATCCGCCTGCCTTGGCCTCCCAAAGTGCTGGGATTACAGGTGTGAGCCACTGCACCCGGCAGAGCAGTAATTCTTAATAAAAATGCATTATTCTTTACAATCTTCACTGAAATAAACCAATAAAAAGCAGCTTAGATTTTTTAAAAATTAGAAATAAGTTTCAATACTTGACCACATGAGGATTCTCATGCAAGTAGGGAACACTGTCGCCTCTACAGGGCTGGAGAATGGTTTTTCCAAGGGAGGTCCCTGAGCTGAAGAAATGTGATTTATTTTTACTTAGATGTGATATGAGAGGGAGAAAAGGTAATACTCATTCTGTACCATGAAGCTGAAGTGCCTATTTGTCCCTTTCATTAACTGGGGCAATGTTACTCCATATATATTACTAATTGGAGACTATACCTCAATGTCAACAACTTTAGAAAAATGGTTTTATATTCAAACCCTATTCACTATCCTTATAATCTATGCTGTACCTCTAATGTATCTTGCAAATAATATTATCTTAAAATTAAGTCTCTCTGGTACTTCCTCATTTGTTTACTTATTCGATATATATATATTTACTATGCACAAATAAATGCAAGATACATACAGGATGAGTTAGAATAGTGTCCTCAAGAAGACCAAATTCCAGTATAGGAAATAAACATTTATACCCATAAGGGAATATACAATTGCCATAAGAGGTGTGAGTGCTTTAACAGATCAGAAAGCAAAAAAGATCCATTCTGCCCAAGTTAAACTCTGTTGTACTGAAGTGGTCCTTGAAAGATGAGTAGAATTACAAGTAGAGAAGGTAAAAAAGGCATTACAGGCTAAGATGACAGCATGAACCAAGGCAAGAACATTTATGATCTGTTTAGAGACTACAAATGACAGATACTTAAGGTACCTGAGGTAAAGTTATAGAATGTGAAGCTGAAAGGTCAAATGAAGGTCAGGCAGCAGAAGGTCTAGAATGAAGTGGTAAAAGTTTTGGATTTTATTTAATAGGCTTCCAATCAAAGAAGAGACAATAAGTAGATTTATTGAAAAATAATAGGCTGGCCACGGTGGCTCATGCCTGTAATCCCAGCACTTTGGGAGGCCGAGGCAGGTGGATCACAAGGTCAGGAGTTTGAGACCAGCCTGGTCAACATAGTGAAACCCCGTTTCTACTAAAAGTACAAAAAATTAGCTGGGCTTGGTGGTGGGTACCTGTAATTCCAGGTACTCGGGAGGCTGAGGCAAGAGGATCACTTGAACCCGGGAGGTAGAGGTTGCAGTGAGCGGAGATTGCGCCGTTGCACACCAGCCGGGGCGACAAGAGTGAAACTCCGTCTCAAAAAAAAAAAAAAAAAAAAAGAAAGAAAGAAAGAAAGGAAGAAAAATAATTGATGGCAAAATGAGCTAGAGAGACAAGATACTAGAGAACGGAGGACTAATTAGAGTATTTTTGTTTGTTTAGGTAAAAATTGGTAAGAACTTGAACAAAAGTAGAAACAACAGGAATGGAAAAAAATAGGAGAACTGATAGGCTAGATTAATTCAATTTAAGAGAAGAAAAAGATAATTTAATAAATTAAGTTTCTAGGTTATTTGGAAATATAGAAAAAGTAGGTTTGGGGAAGAGGGTAAGTTTTATTTGAAATTTAAAGTCTTGAAATACCCATGTAAAATATCAAATAGGCAGTTAGAAATTTGAGTTTGGAACACAGGAGAGAGGCTTTGATGGTGATAAAGACTTGGAAGTCATCAGTGCTGAGTAGTAAATGAGGTAATTCAGGAAAGAGTATAAACTGGGAATAGGACAGAGGACAGGCTCAAGGAACACCCATATTTAAGGACTGGGTAGAAAAACAAGAGAGTATGAACGAGAGTGAGGAGATTATTAGCAGTGACCTTTAAGAGTACATCTCTAGAGTGGTATGTGTAGAGCCAGATTTTCAGCATCAGAACCATCAAGCATTTTGGGGGTGGAAGGAAAAAGAGCCATGAATCAAAAGGCAGGGAAAAGGCCTTTTGGGAGGTGGCGGTGTGGGTAAGGAGTAGGGCTCCGGGTAGAATATATGGATGAAAGAAAGCTGAGCACAGCCATTTCCTTTATAACAGAAATAACAGATTTCCCAGCCTCTAACCAAAGAAGCAACCAGTTTGGGAACATTTCTTCTCTTCTGAAATATGAAAGAGAAGGGATTAATACTGGAGTAGGAGTGTGAAAAAAAAAAAAAAAAAAAAAAGAACAGCCCAAGTGCAACAGATACTTCTCCATGGGATGGTAAAAAGGAAGTTATTTCAATAAAACAATTCCTTGGAAGGAGTTCAAAACAGGTTACCATATGCTTTATGTGGAGTTTTAAAAAACATATAAAATAATTCAAGCAAACATGAAATATTTTATTTCACTTATTTATTTACTTTTTTGAGACGGAGTCTCGCTCTGTTGCCTAGGCTGGAGTGCAGTGGCATGATCTCGGCTCAGTGCAACCTCTGCCTCCCAGGTTCAAGTGATTCTCCCTCCTCAGCCTCCTGAGCAGCTGGGATTACAGGCGTGTGCCACCACGCCCAGCTAATTTTTAATTTATTTTATTTTATTTTTTTTGAGACCGAGTTTCACTCTTGTTGCCCAGGCTGGGGTGCAATGGCACAATCTCGGCTCACTGCAACCTCCGCCTCCCAGGTTCAAGCAATTCTCCTGCCTCAGCCTCCCGAGTAGCTAGGATTACAGGTATGTGCCACCACGCCCAGCTAATTTTGTATTTTTAGAAGAGACAGGGTTTCTCCATGTTGGTCAGGCTGGTCTCGAACTCCTGACCTCAGGTGATCTGCCCGCCTCGGCCTCCCAAAGTGCTGGGATTACAGGCATGAGCCACAGTGCCCGGCCATAATTTTTTATTTTTCAGTAGAGATGGGGTTTCACCATGTTAGCCAGGCTGGTCTTGCTCCTGACCTCAAGTGATCCATCCGCCTCGGCCTCCCAAAATGCTGGGATTACAGGTGTGAGCCACCATGCCCGGCCTGAAACATTTTAAAATTTAAATTCCAGTGTATTAATAATGATTATGTACTTGGTCCCTCTTAGATTTATTTTTCTTTTGTACTGCTTTATGTTATTACCTGACGGCTGAATGTATTCTGTACGTGCATCCAGTAATCTTCAACTGGATCATAACAGTATATTGCCTTGGTCAGTCCACCGGCAACATAGATCAGGTTGTTTAGGGATACAGCTGTTATACACCTCTTGGCAATTGGGATAGCTGCACGAAGTAGCCAAGAATTGGTTTCTGGATCATAAGATTGAACCTAATGACATATAAAAATATATAATTAAAATTTCTAAACAAAAATGGAAATGTACTTAATAAAGAGTCTACCAATACCTACAAACATTATTTAAAATAAATAAAATCCTATTAATTCAGAGAATTAAGAGAGGTTAGCCTGATAGTGAAATGTCTGAATTATGAACATTCTCAAATAAAATGAAAATTTATGACTATCAAGCAGAATAGAGTACCAAACACACAGAGATTGTTTCTAGAATGAATGGCCACCAGGTTTGTCAATTAAATTAACAGTATAAATTTTTTTACAATCGGATAAAATGGATAACTATGCCTCATACCTGAATATAACTTCTTAATGGTTTTAGGGAGTCCTTTCTTCAAAAGAATACAAGTAAACCTCAATTCAGTCAGTATGCTCAGTATGCTCTGAACTATCACAAATTCTGAATTAATACATTCTAAATAAGCAACATTTGATCACATTATTTTAAACTGAATTTAGAAAAAGAATGAATAGATTGACGACATTCAGTTAACATTGCTAAACCAGCTAGGCATTAGACACTTTTTTCCAGAATAAACATTTCCTGAGATGTCAGGATAGCACGTATTCTTTTGTCCCAGGAGTTTACTGAATCGGAGCAACTTTGAGCCATCCTCTATTTACACTATGGAGGTTTCCTTTCCTTTCCTTTTTTCTGAAAAATACTTCGAAAGAATGTAGAAAATGACCCAGTTGGAAGCAGTGTATTTACCGTGTCTTACCATTTGCTAATTCACTTCCCAACTGTGTTTTGTGTAAATAGTTTTTAGATTCTGTAGATGATAGCAAAGGTTCAGAACAATTTATTCAGTACAAAATCTCCACACAGACCATCTCATTTCAAAAAGATTGGATCACATTTGTTAGAGCAAATTGTTAGATATACTAGAGTGTCACTTAAGCAACCCAGAATTCAATGTTTTTCTCCAAAAGTATATAGTACCAAAAATTTTTAAAAAGAACCCTCACACTAAGTGACCTGGCTACCTACTTGATAAGCCTTCTGTATTTTCCTTCTTGTACTTATCATTGGTAATTTCTTTAAAAGTGCATGGCTTACCTTATCAGAACAAGTATTATCATCAGGTCCTCCACCAATCACAAACAGTTTGCCTACACAGCTAGTCACTGCAGGAGAGCTCACTGCTTCCTTAAGGGGAGCAACTTCAGTCCATCGATTTGAAAAGGAATCATAACATTCTACGCTGCTAAGTCTGTTTTGCCCATCATAGCCTCCAACAACATATACCTATATGTAAAATACACATGGAAAAATCTTAATTATCAAAAATCTGAATTTTGAAGTAGGTGGTTAAAGAATTAAGGGAGCTCTTCTCTTAAAAATGCTAAATAAATATAATTGTAATATATTTAGCTCAGAGTTTCTGAGCTTTTTTAAAAATCATCATCCCCCTACCACCATCACAATCCAGGGAGCCTTCTTAGGTATTTTATTCCTAATAGTCTTCCCTCCATAAAATTTTAATGCCACAAATAAATTGTGTATCTATTTACCTTAATGTATGTATAGCTGTGCTTTATACATGAAAGAGTACATGTTCTTTTTTCACCTTCTAAGAACCAATCTTTGCCCCCTTGGGGGTAATATTGGTCACACTGAGAATTGTACAATTTAGCTTAAATATTCACACTTATGGGTAATGAAATATTTGATTATTATAAAGTATTAAAGCTCTGAAACTAAAATATTAGGAAAAAATTACTAGACTATGACAGTGCTGAAGGCAGGCCTATCTTTTAGCCCCTACAATATCTAGAAAAGTACTTGACACATAATGAACTCTAAAGTTCACAGAGCTTTTATGTACATTTTCTTTTCACAAATACAAGAAGGGTAGGGCAAATTAATATCTTTATATGACAAGTGAACCAATCAGTAAGATATTTATTAAATGGTTTATATGCAAAATATCCATTAAGCATCATGGTTTATATAGGGAACTTTCAACCTAACAAAGCTCTCCAGCAGCTTAACATCCACATTTCTCTCTCTCTCTTTTTCTCTTTTTGGAAATGGGTTTCATTCTGTTGCTCAGGCTGGAGTGCAGTGGTATGATCACAGCTCACTACTGCCTCAACCTCCCAGGTTTAAGTAATCCTTTCACCTCAGCTTCCCAAGTAGCTGAAACCACAGGTGTGTATCACCACACCCTACTGATTTATTTTTATTTTTCATAGAGACAGGGTCTCCCTCTGTTGCCCAGGTTGGTCTCTAACTCTTGGCCTCAAGCAAAGTGTTGGGATTACAGGAGTGAGCCATCACGCCCAGCTCACATCTCTCTTAATGGACTGTCCTCATTAACTCTTCCCTCCATAGCTAATTAACTGCTAAGTCTTCTTCCGCAGCATCTTTCACATCTACCCCTTCCTTTACGTTTCCCGCTGCCATCACCCACTTGAGGGTCCACAACACTTCATACCTCTCAAATAATCTCCTGGCCTCCATGCTTGTTCTCTCTAAACCACAGATTATTCTTCCTAAAAAAAACACTTTATCAATTCCTCTTAATATTTCAACAATGAATGTCTAAGGGTCAAGGCCAAACTTCATACCTTGTCATTCAAATTTGTCCACAATTTATCTTTCTATGTGCCCCCAAATTTCCACAGTACTCAATGCCACTTATATCATGCATTTCTCACTTTATGTTAAAATAATCTGTTGGTGAGTTTGGGTCCCCAGCACCACTCAGCTCAACAGGTTAAGTAACTTACAAAAGCTATATGGAGTATATACACAGCTATATGGAGTATGGAACTTGTGGCACGATGTAGCAATTAAGGGCACAGGCTTTGGTCACCAGCTCTGCCATCTAATGTAAGGGCAATTTATCTACCCTTTTGGAGACTCAAATTTATTTCCTCAATTTTATAATTTTTTTTTTGAGACAGAGTTTCGCTCTTGTTGCCCAGGCTTGAGTGCAATGGTGTGATCTCGGCTCACTGCAACGTCCACCTCCTGGCTTCAAGTGATTCTCCTGTCTCGGCCTCCTGAGTAGCTGGGATTACAGGTACCTGCCACCATGCTCGGCTATATTTCCTCAATTTTAAAATGCAGACAATAATAGTATCTATCACATGGCATAATTTTGAGGATTAAACTTTAATACATACTCCTAAATGTGTAAATTAAAATATAATACATGCCATGAGCATCAAGATAAAATGCCTCTAGATTAAGAAAAGTCTGAGTTTTTGCCTCTGCTTTCTCATTTTTTGTGTAATCTTGGGAAGTGACTTAATCTCTTTGGGGTTATTTATAAGATGACCAAGTTACATGAAATACTCTCCATTATTCCATCATCCCTTCCTACTCTAAGATTTTTTTTCTTTTTTCTTTTTTTTTTTTTTGACAGAGTCTCACTCTGTCACAGGGCTGGAGTGCAGTGGTGTGGCTCACTGCAACCTCTGACTCCCAGGTTTAAGTGATTCTGCCTCAGCTTCCTGAATAGCTGGGATTACAGGTGCCCATCACTTTGCTCAGCTAATTTTTTGTATTTTTGTAGGGACAGGGTTTCACCATGTTGGCCAGGCTGGTCTTGAACTCCTGACCTTGTGATTCACCTGCCTTGGCCTCCCAAAGTGCTGGGATTACTGGTGTGAGCCACCACACCCAGTAATTTTTTATTCTTTCTTGAGGATTGCAGCCTAAGACACACTTCTAAGTTACCTTGGGGAGTGCTCCCCTAAGATTCTACATTCTAAACCATCCCAGGTTTCCTTAAACTGAGTATTTATAAATTTAAGTATGTTTTATAAGCTTGAATTAAATCTATATTGTAATTTTAGCAAAATGGCTTCCATGAATTGAGCACTTGCTATGTAGGATAGGAATGATTCCTTTACTTTACTGATTTAGTGCTTCTAAGCTTTGGGTATCTTCAACTCAAGTATACTATTTTGTCAAATAAATTTGAGTTTACCAATATATACATGGTTTTTGAGACATTAATACTTTTCATTTGCCTTTGTATGTCCAAACTAAATAATTATAAATTTTTAAGTCAGATAGCATCTCCTTCCAACCCCTGGATTATTTTAGCCCCTCTTTTCCAGTAATATTTTATCCTTCTTGAGGCACAGTCTCAAACACTATATATAATATAGTAGGTACTGACAAACCAAATGGTTTTAGAAAAGATTCCATTAACATGTTATTTCCAGTAAATCTGTCTCAAGGTCCTCATTATTTCATTGGCCATGTAGACAACAGCAGCACACTAGATCCAGGTCGTTAGGAATTAACAGCTTTTAAACTGTGTTTTGAGCTGGGCATGGTGGCTCATGCCTGTAATCCCAGCACTTTGGGAGGCTGAGGCAGGAGGATCACTTGAACCCAGGAGTTTGAAACCAGCCCAGGCAACAGGATGAAACATCATCTCCACAAAATATGCAAAAATTAGCTGGGTATGATGGTGTGTGCCTGCAGTCTTAGCTACTAGGGAGGCTGAGGTGGAAGGATCACTTGAGACCAGGATGTCGAGGCTGCAGTGAGCCATGATTGTGCTGCTGCACTACAGCCTCAGCAACACAGCAAGACCCTATCTCAAAAAATAAAAACATAAACTCTGTTTTGAGAAGCTCTAGTATTCTACACAGTGGTCCCCAACCTTTTTGGCACCAGGGAGCAGTTTCATGGAAGACAATTTTTCCACAGGTCTGGGTGGGGGACTGGTGGTGGTGGGATGGTTTGGGGATGTAACTGTTCTACCTCAGATCATCAGGCATTAGCTTCTTCTCATAAGCAGCTACAACCTAGATTTCCCTCATATGTGATGTTCATGCTCCTATGAGAATCCAATGTGTGCTGATCTGACAGGAGGTGGAGTTGAGGCAGTAGAGCTCGCTCAGTGGCTGCTCACCTACTGCTGTGAAATTAGGTTCCCAACAGAACGCTGCCTGCAATGGCACAATCTTGGCTTACTACAAACTCCGCCTCCTGGGTTCAAGCGATTCTCCTCCCTCAGCCTCCCGAGAAGCTGGGACTACAGGTGCCGGCCACCACACCTGGCTAATTTTTGTATTTTTAGTAGAGACAGGGTTTCACCATGTTGGCCAGGATGGTCTAGATCTCTTGACGTCATGATCCACCCACCTTAGCCTCCCAAAGTGCTGGGATTACAGGTGTGAGCCACCGCGCTCAGCCTAGTATAGAGGTTTTAAGAAACCCGTGTGAGGAAAGAGAGGAAGGAGGACTAATAAGAGGCTGACCAAGAAAGGTTCCTGATCACCATTTCTGTTTCAACTAGAGCTTTGTTTTTTCAGTGGTGGTACTTAACTGTCTCCATAGGAAGGCCTATGAGACAGCAATCTTTTTAGAAGGGGGTGCTAGGAGATCAGTCGAAGACATATGCAAAAGCAAGTATGCTGCTTTTAGTTGTTCATTAATTTGAGGTGGTTTTGGACGAGCATATGGAGATGGGGGCAGAGAGAAGCTAAAGACTCTAAGGTAATCCTTGGTACAACTGCTGTATTTTCATCTGTTATGTAATACATTTTTGTATTAGATATGACTTTTTAAAAGAGAGTATACAGGTTGAACTTCCCAAATCCTAAAAAATCTGAAATCCAAAATGTTCCAAATCTGAAACTTTATGAGTGATGACATTAATGCTCAAAGGAAATGCTCATTGGAACATTTCAGATCTTGGATTTTTTGGTTTGGGATGCTCAACAAATACAATGAAAATATTCCACAATATGAAAAAAATCCAAAATATTTGGCCTGGTGCAGTGGCTCATGCCTGTAATCCCAGCATTTTGGGAGGTTGAGGCAGGCAGATCACTTGAGCCCAGGAGTTCGACACCAGCCTGGGCAATATGGAGAAACCCCATCTCTACAAAAAATACAAAATTAGCCAGGCGTGGTGGTGTGCACCTGTGGCCTTGGCTACTTGGGAGGCTGACGTAGAAGGGATAGTTTGGGTCCAGGAAGTCAAGGCTGTAGCGAGCAGTGATGGCACCACTATACTCCAGCCTGGGCAACAGAGTGAGAACCTGTCTAAAAAGAAAAGAAAAAAAAAATCCCAAATCAGAAACACTTCTGGTCCCAAGCATTTTGGAAACTCCACCTGTAGTTGTTTTTAAAAAGTTTGCAAACTGGCTAGGTGCGGTGGCTCATGACTATAATCCCAGCCTTCTGGGAGGCCGAGGTGGGAGGATCACTTGAGCTCAGGAGTTGGAGATCAGCCTGGCCAACATGGCGAAACCCTGTCTCTAAAACTACAAAAATTAACCAGGTGTGGTGGCGAACACCTGTAATCCCAGCTACTCAGGTGTCTGAGGCAGGAGAATCACTTGCACCGGGAAGGCAGAAGTTGCAGCAAGCTAAATAATGCCACTGTACTCCAGCTTGGGCAACAGAGTGAGCAACCGTGTCTCAAAAAACAAAAAGAAAGTTTGATTCTCAGGTTCCTACAGACAGTAGATGGTTCAGAACCCAAGTAACGTATTGTTTATAATAATCATTAGCTGCAGTCAAGAATAGGTTTTCTTTAAAAATGTGAGTTTTTAAATTCAAATTTAAATTTTTTTTTGAGATGGAGTCTTGCTCTGTTGCCAGGCTGGAGTGCAGTGGTGCGATCTCGGCTCACTGCAACCTCCGCCTCCCGGGTTCAAGCAATTCTCCTGCCTCAGCCTCCTGAGTAGCTGGGACTACAGGCGCACGCCACCACACCCAGCTTATTTTTTGTATTTTTAGGAGAGATGGGGTTTCACTACATTGGCCAGGATGGTCTTGATCTCCTGACCTCATGATTCGCCCGCCTCGGCCTCCCAAAGTGCTGGGATTACAGGCGTGAGCCACCGTGCCCGGCCTGTTAGTGAGTTTATCTTAATATTTATTTAAAATAAAAAAGATAAAATACATGACTTTGGATAAATATATCTCTGCCTGACTGGCAAAGTTAGTAAAAAGAAAACAAACTGCATGGGTTAGACATTGGCCTGTCTGTATCTGATGTAACTCCTTTATTTTCCAATGCTTCTTAGGCATTTGGACTCCAGTGATGCATGAGAAGAGAAATGTGCTGCACTGCCATGAATTCCAAATTAGGAGAACAAAATATCCATTCAAAAGTACAGTGTCATATTGTTTATATCTTTGGTTTATCTATTGAGGTTAGAAATGGAAGGAAATACAATTTGAATCCAAAATACCCAGAGGGTGAGTAAAATGAAAGATTCAGCTGTGGTATTTACTTTGGAAATGTACCAGCAATAGTAATAAAAAGTGGTTTCTCTTACTTTACCAAGGAGGACAGCCATTTTGTGACGCCATCTGCCTTTATTGAGAGAGGCAACTCTGATCCAAATATTTAACTGTGAGTTATAAATCCAGACATCACGGCTGTTGATTCTTCCACCTTTAAATGCAAAACAATGTACACACAATAATTTATCACAATATAGCTGTCACCAAGAGATCTGTGCCACCAAGGCATAGGTAAAGAAAACATGGAATTCATCTAATTCAAGAATTTGAGAATTCAGCTCAATAAAGACCTCTTGAAGTTTAATGGAAATAGTTCTACAGAGCAAATTTAAACTTTACCAATTGTTATCTTGATACGTGATAATTATAGATCCAAAATAATAAAATACAGGATGTGAATTTTACAAACATAAAACATTATTAATTTAAGAGTAAGACATCGGAAGCACCCAAATAATGGTATTATTCTAAAGGTTTGTTCTTTAAATCACCCATTTTTCAAAAAGCATACTATTGTAAAAAATAAAGTATGTATTGTTATATTTCTCAGTGTGGATAATATATACAATAATCTACAAAGCTGGTGAAATTATTTTACCAATTAACAGACTTCCCATGATAGACACTATAGTTATACTTTGTATAAGTCTGTCATTTTATTTTCTAATTTTAAAGGTAACATATCACATATCATAAAGAAGTTCAAGTTAAGAATTTTAAAGCAAATCTTATTTCATAAACTTTGGGGAGAATTTCAAAAACATGGGTGAATTAGAGATGCTTAATTCTACGAGTACTTCTGACATGCAAAGAGGTAAAGTTTAAAAAATTATAGCATATTCTACATGCATTTGAGAGCATTTAAAATATGACATGATTAAAGGCATTTTCTGGTGGATCTTTTGTAAATCATTCCACGTCATCTTGTACCTGTTTGTGTTTTTTTTGTTGTTTTTGTTTGTTTGTTTTTTGTTTTTGAGACTGAGTCTCACTTTGTCACCAGGCTGGAGTGCAGTGGTGCAATCTCGGCTCACTGCAATCTCCACCCCGAGTTCAAGCGATTCTCCTGACTCAGCCTCCCGAGTAGCTGGGACTACAGTTGCCCACCACCACACACGGCTAATTTTTGTATTTTTTTAGCAGAGATGGGGTTTCACCATGTTGGCCAGGATGGTCTCGATCTTCTGACCTGGTGATCTGCCCGCCTCGGCCTCCCAAAATGCTGGGATTACAGGTGTGAGCCACCGTGCCTGGCCTTGTACCTGCTTTTAAGAGCAAAAAGTCATGCTTGGTTTTATTTGTTGTAAACTGATCTTCCTAAAGTGGGAGTATTCACATTTTAAGACACTGTGGATGTTTAAAATAATGAAGCTGTGTCCAAATTAAAAGTAGCTACTGTAATAATTCTATATTTACCTGAAACAAGAATGTCATTCCTTAGAGCACAGACTGCATACTCTGATTTGGTAAATTCTGGAAGCTTAGCCAAAGACTTCCATTCTCCTGTTACAGGATCATAGCACTCAGTGTATGGAAGATTAAATCCTCCAACTCGCTCACATCCTCCAACGACAACTATCACCTCAGAATAGCCAGTGGACCTAAAATAATAATAATTAGTGTACATAAATAATATTACATTAAAATATTCTCAAGATTTTTTCTTAAAACTCTAAAAACAAACCACACACTATTATAAACAGTTAAGTTTCTTCTCTGTGCATGTGCCAAACAGTACAGGCTGGAAATTACTTACTTTGAGAACCTTTACAGGGGAGCTAGTGACATCATTATTCCACAGAAAATTTCTGTTGGTATTTTTTACTATTGGTTTTGACCTGAAAATTGTGAAGCAGTCCAAAAATCCTATCTAACCCAATCAGAACCCTGGGAATATTAAGGATGACTTTCAAATGCAGTTTTGCAGTGATTCAGATATGCATAACCACGCAAGGGAAGATAATGCATTTTTTTCTAACTGTAGGAAAATGGTGCTTTTTCATCAGCTTGCTAGTTCTAAAAAATTAATTCATAGTATAATTCAAGCACCCTTTAAAGGAATATATATATATGTACTTGTTTAGAAATTAATATTTAAAATACAAAGTCAAGTAAATTAAGGTAATCCAACTCAAAATATTGGGTAATCACTAAAAAGGCTAACAGAGTTTATAACAAAGAATGTTAAAGGAGAAAAGCAAGATGAAAAATTGTACATTAGGCATGTTCAATACTATCTAAAAAGTGTATCTGGAAAGAATATACCAAAATGCTAAAGATAGTTGTCTCTGAATTGTGTGGCTCCCCCCATTTCTCTCATTACAAATTTCCAAACCAATAATGAGCCTGAGCTATTTTTAGAATGCAAAAAACAGCTTTTAACACCACTAAAAGAATTCTAATGTTTATGTTAATCACTAGCTTCTGTCATTTTAAAAATTTAAAATAGAGACAGGAATAACCAAAAGCTTATCCACAATTTTTTTGTTCTTAAGGTTCAATTGATAGTTTAGGAATTTTAAAATTATTTAGCTTTTATATTTTTCACAAATATAATCTAAATGAAAATGTTTCATATTTACATTTTATGGTTGCTACAAGTTAAGTCTCACAAGAAAAATGCCAACAATCCTTCTTCTCTTACTTAAATATAGAGGGGGGAAAAAAACCCACATCAGAACACTGATTTGTAATTTTAGTCAGTGTGCTGTTACACAATTACAGTAGGAAAAAAACAAGTAATACTGGCGCGTCTCTTTTAACAGAGCTATTCTAGCTATATTTACTCAGAGCTATGTCAACTAACCAAATCACTTACCTATTCTATGCCAGGCATACTTTTTCCATTATAAAATCAGAAATACATATGGGAGAAAAGAATTCTCTCCATACATGCAACCAAAAGTACTTTTAGGAATCCAGGAAATTATATAACCTTTACCTAGTATTCAGTAAAACATTAACAGAAGGACCCAAATATTATCAGCAATATTTACTATTTTCCAAGTAATTCCAAAATAAAAATATTAAAAATAAAGAGAGCACAGCACCAGATACTTTAGTAGTATAACTACTGATTTATCATTCTTTCCATTAAGTATCATTTCCTAAAACACACTTAAAATCTAAGACAAATCATCAAAAAAAGGTGATATTCCTCAAAGTCTTATTTATTGGTTAATCAAAACAAACACTGTTAGTCACTGAAGTTAAATCACTTCTAACTGTCTTAATATAAAATCCAGAGTAATGATTATATATCATAGGATATTGTTTTATCCTTTCCTTATTGCACATTACTTGGTTTATACTTTCCCTTTTTTTAACTTGCTTGCCTTTTTCAAGACTTCTTAGCCCGATAAACATATGTTATCTGTTTTTGTACTTTGGAACAGAAAGAGAAAACAGCATGAAAAGCTAATTGCTGAAATATTTAGTACCAATAAATAAAGGGTAACTTCAATGTCTGCTAGAACGTGTGTCTATCTGAAAGGATTAGCAAGCTAGTAGTTTTACTTGTATTAAATATCCTATTTGCAACCAAATGGCTTTTAGCTATATCTGATATTCTCATCAGAGACTGTTAACCCAATAAAAGCATTATTTCTTGAGCTTGGAGAAATACTTATCTCAGGCAGAGAGCTAATGGCCTTAAAGGAAATAGGTTACTCCAGCTGATAATGGCAAGTAAAACAAAATGGCAGGCAAGATGATAGTATAGCATAAATAAAATTTTGGATACCCATGTAATCTGTTTCTAGAGTGAATGTCATGTCACTGTATTTCATTAATTCTTTTTTTTTTTTTTTTTTTAATAGAGACAAGGTCTTACTCTATTGCCAAAGCTAGAGTACAGTGGCGAGATCGTGGCTCACTGCCACTCCAACTCCTGGCTGAAGTGAGCCTCTTGCCTCAGCCTCCCAGGTAGTTGGGACTACAGGCACATGTCACCACATCTAGTGAATTTAAATTTTTTTTTTTTGTAGAGACGAGGTCTCACAAT
Organism: Theropithecus gelada; assembly: GCF_003255815.1. Lineage (NCBI taxonomy): Eukaryota > Metazoa > Chordata > Mammalia > Primates > Cercopithecidae > Theropithecus > Theropithecus gelada. The sequence goes on from NC_037669.1 coordinate 106,873,499, forward strand.
GTTGCCCAGGTTGGTCTCAAACTCATGCGCTCAAGTCATTCTCCTGCCTTGGACTCCCAAAGCACGAAGATTACAGCATGAGTCACCATGCCCAGCTTCATTAATTCTTTAAAGTAAAAAATCCAGGCCGGGTACGGTGGCTCATACCTGTAATCCCAGCACTTTGGGAGGCTGAGGTGGGCGAATCATGAGGTCAAGAGATCGAGACCATCCTGGCCAACCTGGTGAAACTCCGTTTCTGCTAAAAATACAAAAATTAGCTGAGCATGGTGGCGTGCGCCTGTAGTCTCAGTTACTCGGGAGGCTGAGGCAGGAGAATTTCTTGAACCTAGGAGGTGGAGGTTGCAGTGAGTCGAGATTGCGCCACTGCACTCCAGCCTGGCAACAGAGACTCTGTCTCAAAAAAAAAAATAAAATAAAATCTGATTTTCTGCTATGATGCAATAACAAATATTTGTTACTTTAGTATTAATTCTCTCCATTTGCTTCTAGGAAAGTGTGATGACCAAATTATCCTTTTTACAATGGTCATACATCTTTAAAAAATCTTCTTTTATCATTAATTTGAGAAAATATCAAATTAAAAGTTCATGTTCTTTGATTTACGTGAAAGATAAAACAATCATAAATCCATAGGATAGGGCTGGGCGTGGTGGCTCACGCCTGTAATCCCAGCACTTTAGAAGGCCTAGGCGGGCAGATCACGAGGTCAAGAGTTCAAGACCAGCCTGGCCAACATGGTGAAACTCCCACCTCTACTAAGAATACAAAAATTATCTGGGTGTGGTGGCAGGCACCTGTTATCCCAGCTACTCAGGAGGCTAAGGCAGAAGTCCTTGAACCCAGGAGGCGGAAGTTGTAGTGAGCCGAGGTTGTGCCACTGCACTCCAGCCTGGGTGACAGAGTAAGACTCCATCTCAAAAAAAAAAAAAAATTCCACAGGATATTCTAAACCACATTTAAAAATGTAGTAATTATTGGATTCAATTTAAATATCTTGAAAGGTAAAATAGAGGAATTGCTGGCTGAAATAACTGACCTACTTATAATTAATGCCAAATATGCTAGACATGAGGAGTGCCAAAAAAAAGTGTTGAAAAGTGATCCTGGCTAATAAGAATATCTGAATATATATTTTTAAAACATATACAATAGGAAAGGAAGTATGTCCATGTAGTATGAAATTGGGGAGGAGAAGGGAGAGATATTAGTGATATAGTCTGTTCACTATTCTAAAACCCAGAAATACCTGAAAATCAAACCATCAAATCAAAATAATGAACTAAAATAGAGATACGAGATTTTAAGCCTTAAAGAGACAGAATGGTTCTCTAGTCTTTAAGATATGACAGTTACCAAACTCAGTGTATTAATTTATCTAAAAGAAACTATGCATCAAAAAAGGGGAGGTCAGCTGTAGAAGCAATAAGTAAATGAATAAAGAAATGAATCAAAGAGTAAATGATAATCACAGAGGCAAACATTTGCTGTGCCCATTCAGGTTATTATCTAAGGGAGAGACAATCTAAGCTAAGCTACCTAGAATAGTATTGGTCTTTTGGCAAGAATGTTTTGATGGTGGGTGAGACTTCCTCAAGCTATATACTAGCTGAGAGGACTTCAGTTCTAAAGGTCTGCTAACTCTGTTTGAATTCCATGCTTGCCAAATGACCTTTGAAAACTTGGGCTTCCCATGTAGTGACTTGTCCATAGTTAGAGAATATTACCGGGCAGATTGACTTAAAATAGGTAGCCTGCTTGTTAATTCCATTTCTTATTGCAAACAGATATATACAGACTAGGAGATGAGTTAATTAGTCTGTCATACTTAATGTTAAATCTGCCTCTAATAGTCTGATCTACTGTATAAAAAGAAAAAATTCCTGAGCCTAGAGGTGCTTGTTAATTCCATTTCTTATTGCAAACAGATATATACAGACTAGGAGATGAGTAATTGGTCTGTCATTCTTAATGTTAAGTCTGCCTCTAATAGTCTGATCTATTCTTACTGTATAAAAAGAAAAAGTTCCTGAGCCTAGAGGAATCACTGGATCATGGTGAATTCACCAATATAAATGACCCCATTAGACACTTACACCAGCCATAAGCCTTAGAGCTTTTTTTTTTTGAGACGGAGTCTTGCTCTGTCACCCAGGCTGGAGTGCAGTGGCACGATCTCAGCTCACTGCCAGCTCCGCCTCCTGGGTTCACGCCATTCTCCTGCCTCAGCCTCCCAAGTACCTGGGACTACAGGAGCCCACCACCACGTCTGGCTAATTGCTTTTGTATTTTTAGTAGAGACAGGGTTTCACTGTGTTAGCCAGGATGGTTTCAATCTCCTAACCTTGTGATCTGCCCGCCTCGGCCTCCCAAAGTGCTGGGATTACAGGCGTGAGCCACCGCGCCGGGCCAGAGCTTTTTAAATTTGGTTGAGGACACAGTATCAATTTGTGTGGTAAGGCTTTCCACCTGAAACTGTAATAGGTAGGACTGCTTCTATATGAAAATGGCTATATTGATCAAAAGACTCAAAATGCCAACTTTTCAAAACTGGCAATTATCTAAGAATTTATCATCAGAAACTAATCATAGACATGCTTAAATATGTAGCCACAAAGATGCTCATCTTACTTAATGGTAAAAAATTAAAAACAAATGTTGGGATGGGTGGGTTGCAGAATACTCATGTTATAGAAAGACATTTACCACATACTAACTGGTAAAAACAGACTATGAAATAGATCACAACCCTGTAAATGAAATAATAAATTCATACAGAAAAAAAGAGAGAATACTTTGGTAGGCTAAAACAGGGGGAGGATCACTCGAGCCCAGGGGTTTGAGACCAGCCTAAGCAACATATGGAGATCCTGTCTCTACAAAAAATACAAAAATTAGTCAGGCATGGTGGTGTGTGCCTATAGTTCCAGCTACTCAGGAGGCTGAGGTGGGAAAATCGCTTGAGCCAGGGAGGTCTAAGCTGCAATGAGCCATGATCGCACCACTGCACTCTAGCCTGGGTGACAGAGGGAGACCTTGTCTCAAAAAAAAAAAAAAAAAAGAAAAGAAAAATGCCAAAGGTTTACAATGTTACCTTTTCGAGCTGAAAATTTGGGTAATAATTTTTGCTTCTCTCATTCTCTAAATTTTCTCCAATTAACATATTGCTTATTTCTGTTAAGAAAGAACAAAAGAACAAAAAGAACGCCACCACCTTACTATTAATGGTTACTACTGAGTATGTGCTCAAGCTAGTACGGAACGGGATTTTCAGTCATCACATTTCTGCTACATGATTCTGCTCCCATGACCATAGGTAAATATCCAGAAAATGTTGTCTGCTATGTCAGAGATTATGTCTCCCCAAGAGAAGGACAGATTCATTCTCTCTGACTGACAGAACTTGTAATATGTCAACCCCAAACCTATGTATGGCCATATTCTGCCAGACTAATGGGAGGGAATGATGCAGACATGCAGAGAAAAGCAGAGGCAAGAGGTAGAGAGAAGGCACTGTATGGTTTCTGATAGCTTTTTAGTAGCCTGTTCCAGTCTTCTTTGAGGTCTTATCGAATTTTTGCTCCTAGGTCCTACAAGGCACTGATTCTTGTATCTTTTTTTTTTTTTGAAACGAAGTCTCACTCTCTGTTGCCCAGGCTGGAGTGCAGTGGCACAGTCTTGCAATCTCTGCCTCCTCCCGGGTTCAAGCCATTCTCCTGTCTCAGTCTCCAGAACAGCTGGGATTATAGGAACGCACCACCATGCCCAGCTAATTTTTGTATTTTTAATAAACACAGGGTTTCACCATGTTGGCCAGGCTGGTCTCGAACTCCTGACCTCAAGTGATCCACCCACCTCGGCCTCCCAAATTGCTCAGATTACAGGTAGGTGTGAGCCACTGTGCCCGGACTCTTGTATCCTTTTAATACATTTCCCTTTTATGCTTGAGCTGGTGAGTTTGTTTCTATTTGCAATCAGAATTTGGATACACTAGAGTTCAATGGATTGCAGAAAAAAACCAACAACCTACAAATGACTTTCAAACTCAGGAAAAGATGCTCAATCATTTACACTAAAAAAGTAAATGCACACTTTGGGAGACCGAGGTGGGAGGATCACTTGAGCCCAGGAGTTTGAGACCAGCATGGGCAACAGAGTGAGATCCTGTCTCTACAAAAAACAAATAATAATTAGCAGGGCATGGTGACCCATGCCTGTAGTTCCAGCTACTCAAGAGGCTGAGGCGGCAGGACTGCTGGAGTCTGGGAGATTGAGGCTGCCGTGAGCTACGACTGCATCACTGTACTCCAGCTTGGACAACCAGAGCAAGAATCTGAAAAAAAAAAAAAAAAATAGGAGGAAGGAAGGAAATGTAAATGAAAATTATGAGATAACACTTTCACTTTGCAGAGTAGCAAAGATTTACAAAAACTAATGTAAACAAATTATACTGGCAAAGGAGTGCAAAAATAGGCACTTTCTTATTTTTGCTGAAGTATAAATTGAAAGGCAATTTTTACAATACCTGTTAAGATTTAAAATGCAAATATCCTATGACTGAGCAAGTCTACTTCTAGTAATTCAAACTATAAATTAACAGTGTAATGTACACAAAGACAATGTACAAGAATATTCACTAAGTATCGTTTGCAATGGCAAAAAAATGAATTAGAAACAACCTAAATATCCATAAAGAGATTGATTAAATAAATTATGGTTTATCCGTAAGTAGGACACCATACAGCTCTTTCAAAAGAACAAGTCTGACATTTTCTATAATAGTAATAATAATGAGATCTATATGTGATGATATAGAACAGTTTCCAAAATACTTTTAAGTGGGAAATGCAAGGTGAGTGCTGTACCCCACTATCTGCATAAAAAGAAGTAAGGAGGCATTCACACACAACTCTGCAAATAATAGTTCTGTTTTGGTTTTTTTTTTTTTTTTTTTTGAGACAGAGTCTCGCCTGTCATCCAGGCTAGAGCGCAATGCTGCGATCTCAGCTCACTGCAACCTGAGTCCTGGGTTCAAGTGATTCTTGAGCCTCAGTCTCCCAAGTCGCTGGGATTACAGGTGTCCACTACCACGCCCAGCTAATTTTTGTATTTTTAGTAGAGACGGGGTTTCACCATGCTGGCCAGGCTGGTCTCAAACTCCTGACTTCAGGTGATCTGCCCGCCTCAGCCTCCCACAGTGCTAGGATTACAGGCGTGAGCCACCATGCCCAGCTATACAAAGAATACTTCTAAAAGAGGTTCAAAAAACTAGTAATAAAGGTATCCTTTGAGAGCAGAATCAAGGGTTCTCTGAAGGGTCAAGCAGAGGGAGATTTACAATGTATACTTTTTATGTAAAAATATTTGAGTTCAAAACAACATTGAATTAACATATATATGTGTGTGTATATATATATAGACTGTAGGCCACTCATCCTATAATATAGGAGAATAGCATTCTTCAGTGGGATTGGAATAGGAATTCAGAACACTAACTTTGAGCCCTGGCTCTGGTACTAACTAGCTTTGTGACTAGGAGCAAGTGAGTTAACTGTGCCTCAGTTTTATCACCTGTAAAATACAGAATGAAGGGATTTATTAAATAATCATAAAACACTATTTCTTAAGAAAAAATATATTTAGAACTCCATTGGTCTTCTCATTTGTTTTCAACAGGAACTTGAGGCTTGCCTTCAATATGGCAATTAGATTCCTATGATCACTATATAGTAACTGATTATCAGGTAAGAGATAGTAGAAAATATTAGAAGAGACAAGTACTGAATGGCTGATTCCAACCTCAAAATGATGAACTTACTAAGTCTTAGCTATGTCTATTGCTCAGTGGAGTCTGGCAAAGGGCATCAATTTTTTTCAGACATGAACAACTTGCCATGTATGGTCAATATATCAGAAGACACTTGCCCAGTTTAATGCCATCCATGTTTCCTCTTGGGAACCTCATTTTGTAGGCAGCCCAGGCCTACCAAAATGGAAAATTAGCATCTATCAGGGGAAATGGCTCTTTCCAGGGAATTGTTATGGTAGGTGGTAATGATTTGGATCAGGACAGGATGCGAAAGCAGCAGCATCAGAACCACACTACCACACAATCATGAGTTTAAAAGTTTGGTATTTAGGCTGGTATGGGAAATATGGAAATCAGTATTTGGAGTAAAAGAGGGGGAAGAAATGGAAATTAGGTGTACTAGAGATCAGAATCAGACTGTTAAAACAATAGTCAGGAATACGAAACATCAGTTAGGGACCATAGAGTAAATATCACAATTTATTCATGAGTTGGGATGAGGTTGGGGCAGAGAGGCCCATCACAAGCAGAAAAGTAAGTTACTTTTCTCCAGATGAAAAGGGTTGAAGCTTAGCACTTAGCATACTGAGACGGCACATATACAGGTAACTCAAATATTTATTAGATGAAATTTAAGACCTGCTTAAGTTAGCTACCATATTAATTCTCTACCGAGTTCAAAAGTATTTCTGAGCCCAAACATACATCTAAGTAATTTTTTTTTTCTTTTGAGACCGAGTCTCGCTCTCTCGCCCAGGTTGGAGTGCAATGGCGCGATCTCAGCTCACTGCAAGCTCCGCCTCCCGGGTTCACACCATTCTCCTGCCTCAGTCTCCAGAGTAGCTGGGACTACAGGCGCCCGCCACCACGCCCGGCTAATTTTTTGTATTTTTAGTAGAGACGGGTTTCACCGTGTTAACCAGGATGGTCTCAATCTTCTGACTTCGTGATCCGCCCACCTCGGCCTCCCTAAGTGCTGGGATTACAGGCGTGAGCCACTGCGCCCGGCCACATCTAAGTATTAATATGAACTTTTTCTACCTCAAATGTTTTCCACACTAATATTAAACTTTTGAGCTAGAAACAAGTTTCAAAATCATGTTGGGGAGTCAGGAAGAGGGCCGAAGGAAGAAAGGAGGAAAGAGAGGAAATTAAGAATGCTAAGGGCGGTTTGGCATAGTGGCTCATGCCTGTAATCCTAGCACTTTGGGAAGTCTAGGTGGAAGGATCTCTTGAACCTAGCAGTTCGGCACTAGCCTGAGCAACATGGGGAGACCCCATTTCTACAGAAAATAAGCCAGAGATGGTGATGCATGCCTGTAGTCCCAGTTACTTGGGAGGCTGAGGTGGGAGAATCACCTGAGCCTAGGAAGTGGAGGCTTCAGTGAGCAGTGATGGCACCACTACACACCAGTCTGGGTGACAGAGTGAGACCCTGTCTCAGAAAAAAATAAAATAAAAAAAAGATGCTAGGGGCACACTGAATGAAGGCAGAGGATGTAGTGCAGTTATACAGTATCATCATTTTTGAAGAATGTCTATTTTTAAAATTTTAATTTTTTTTTTTGAAACGGAGTCTCTGTCACCAGGCTGGAGTGCAGTGGTGCGATCTTGGCTCACTGCAATCTTTGCCTCCCAGGTGCAAGCAATTCCTCTGCCTCAGCCTCCTCAGCCTCCCGAGTAGATGGGACTATAGGCACACTCCACCATGCCTACTAATTTTTTGTATTTTAGTAGAGACGGGATTTCACCATGTTGGCCAGGATGGTCTCAATCTCCTGACCTTGTGATCTGCCCGCCTCCGCCTCCCAAAGTGCTGGGATTACAGGTGTGAGCCACTGCGCCCGGCCAATACAATTTTTTTGAGTCAGGGTATTGCTCTGCCACCCAGGCTGGAATGCAATGCCTGCTCGTGGCTCATTGTTAACCTCAAACTCCTAGGCAAGTGATCCTCCTGCCTCACTCAGCCTCCCAAGTAGCTAGGACTACAGGTGCATACTACAATGCCTGGCTAACTTTTTTTTTTTTTTTTTTTGAGACGGAGTCTCGCTGTGTCACCCAGGCTGGAGTGCAGTGGCGCGATCTCGGCTCACTGCAAGCTCCGCCTCCCGGGTTTACGCCATTCTCCTGCCTCAGCCTCCGAGTAGCTGGGACTACAGGCGCCCGCCACCGCGCCCGGCTAGTTTTTTTTTTTTGTATTTTTAGTAGAGACGGGGTTTCACGGTGTTAGCCAGGATGGTCTCGATCTCCTGACCTTGTGATCCACCCGCCTCGGCCTCCCAAAGTGCTGGGATTACAGGCTTGAGCCACCGCGCCCGGCCTAACTTTTTCTTTTTGTTCTGTAGAAACAGGGTGTCATTATGTTGCCCAGGCTGGTCTTGAACTCCTGGGCTCAAGCAACCCCCATGACTTGGCCTCTCAAAGTGCTTGATTACAGGTGTGAGCCTACAGCCATTGTTTCTAAGATTTACTCCTGTGATTAGTCTCTACTGTTTTTTCCACACACCTAAGGGTTTACAACTGGCAGGGCAGATTATCAAAGCTTTCATGCTCTTAAATTGGCCTATATCCTCTTTCTAGGAAACTAATTACCACAGTGTTTTTAATATAATGCATTTTCGGGTTTTCTCTGTCATTTAAGAGACATGTGGGTATACAGGGAGAACTTCTATTATGGGTTGAGCTCTGGACAATACTTGGCACAGAATAGATACTAAAGGAACACTGGCTGATAAAGAGAGTATAACCTAACTGTACATTGTAGGGATTAGACTGCCACCACCCTAAACCAGAGTTAATCTCTGCATCACTAATGGTGGGACACCCAGATATGCTGTGACTCCTAATATGATGCAATATAATATACACATTACATAGGATTAATTCTAGCCATAAATATTTAACTTATATTCATCTAACTGAAGCTCATAGAACCAACTTCCAGTTTCCAGGAAACACAGCTAAATGATGCCATAAGGAAGCAATGAGACTGATCCAAAAGGTAGAATATTTTTCTGGACAACTTCCCCATTGACAAGTCAGAATCATGAAAAAGAAACTGTTTTGAAGTAAAAGAGATTTCATAGAGATAACCTGATGTAGTGAGTAATCGCAGTTCGGATCCAGGTTTATTAAAGAACAGTTTGGAAGACTGGGGGAGTCTGAATACAGGTTGCGTATTAGATAATATGAATTATTATTATTAACTTTAAATGTGGTAATGTTATTTTGCCTATTATTTTAAAAAGATGCATAGTCAAGTAAAAAATATATAAAAATTTAAAAAGAAATATATACATACAATAAAAAATAAATAAGATATATAAAATTTGAAAAAGAAATATGAATGAATGAATGAAAGCGAAAAGTCTGGACTGGTTTGGTAGTCAACAGCATGCATGGTAATTAAAACCATGAAAATAGATGAGATAAGGTCACCTAGGCAAGTACATAAGGGAAGACAAAGAGATGTGAATCAGGCAGATAATATTTCAGGCTAGATGTAGGAGTAAGAACCATTAAATTGAAAAAGAGCAACTGGAGACATAGGAGGACCATGAGGAGAATGGCATTCCAGAAGCCAATGGAGATATTTCAAGATGGATAAGGCAATTAATAATATCAGATTCGAAAGAGCTCAAGCTGGATAAAGACTGAAGAGAGGCTAGCAAATAACAAACAGAAGGTCAGTGATGACCTGATTGAGAGGAGTTTCAGTAGAGTGACTGGAGCAGAAGTCAGAGGAATGAACTGCTGTTGAAGAAGTGGATTCATCACTCCTCTTTCAAAGAAGTTTGGAGTTTCTCAGAAAGATGAGAACCTGTACAAATAATACACATTGTTCAGATAATGAAATTCCTAGTGATTAATGCTAACATGTTGTGGGAATCAGGAGACCAGAGAGATCACTGGGTGAAACAGGAGTATTTTATTTAGGTGGCCACCAACTCAGCAGATGAACAGCCAAAGTCCAGCTGGAGCTATAATAACATTATCCACAAAGCCCCCCAAAAATGGGTTCCAAAAGCAAGTATGAGAAAAACAAGTTCTTTCAGTGTCCCCCTAAAATTCTCTCCCCATCCCATCATTCTTTGTTCTGCTCTCATAACTGGTTTTGTAACTATTTTTGCGAGTTTGCAAAGGTTTTATAACTTCCTGTTTTTCTCTCTGTAACATGGCAAAGTCACAAAACATGCCTAAATTGCAAAAATCTGTCACAGTATAATTAACTGCCTTTCTTTTGCTTCTGCAAGCCTGGTTTCCCTGCCCTGCAAATTTCGCACCACTGGCTAGCCACCCCACTTCAGTAGCATAAATAAAAGTCAAGCCCTGTCTTTGTTCATTGCTCAGCCTTTAGATGTTCATCTGCTAAGCTGGTGGCCACCTATATAAAATCCTCCTGTTTCACCCAGTGGTCTCTCCAGTCTCCTAATTCCCACAGCAAACATGCAGTAACAGGTAAGTGAAAGAAGGGACAGAAGGTGATAACAGAGTTATAAAATAAAGGATTCCTCATGTAATGCCCACATAAAATAAATATCTGCTATCATATTTTTAAGAGTCTGCAAATTCAATAGAACTATAGTTTGGTTTTTATACTTGTCTCTTAAAGAAAGGTGATACTGCAATTTATAAGTAGATGTTTCACTGTGGAAATAGATTTGTTCCCTTAAAAACTGAATATAAAATACATTTTTGGAAATCAAATAATTAATTAGGAAAAGTATTTCTTTAAAGGAGTGATGGGACTGTTAGGCTGCAATCTGATTGCATTCAAATTATGTCTTTATAAATATTAGTAATAAATGTCTTATTTTGATTTTACAACATATAACCCTTGGTTCCTACTCTAATCCTATGAGATATGCAGGCTGAGTATTATTAGCCCCATCTGACCTCAGACCATTCTGTCTGCTACAGGGCTATTTGTCTTGGAAAAAGGAGTGATTTTCCCTTTAGAGGGATACTCTGTGTTCATATAAGTTCTCAAAGAGCTAATAGTCACATAGCTCTGAAGCTGTTTAGTTTTCTTTATTGATACATTATTCAAACTAGTATAAATTTTAAAAACAAGCTATCTCACAATATGCTGAACTGTAACATTCCAAAACAATGATAGTCAAAATTTAAGGTCAAAATGTGGTTTATGAGCTACGCTATAGTAAATTTACAGACAAAATGGAGATGGCTTAATAATAAACCAATAATAAACTAATAAAAATACTAGTTTCACAACAATGTAAATATACTTAACATTACTGAAATGTATAATTAAAAATGATTAAAACAGTAAAGTTTATGTTATATGTTTTTTACCACAATTAAAAAAAAACCAACACCAACATTAGCTTTGTTAGAATAATATTAAAAGGATTAAAAGGATAGTTTACTGTTAATATTTCTCACAATAGGCATTTCTTGCTTATTCACAATAAATATTCTTTCCACTATTAAGGCATGGAGATTATTTTTCTATAGTTCTGAATTAAAATCTATAGGTATTTTATAGAAATAACATTGGAAGAAGATACAAATATGCTACAATATTTAACTGCATTCTACCCCCTAAGCATACATTTTCTAAATTCTCTATAATGATGACATAATTTTCACATTCAGAAAAAAGATTTTTTAAAATTGAGATTGATATTAAATGTAATAACTGTGGCAATTAAATAAGATTTTAGGCCTGGATTTTACATCTCAGAATTCATTCAGTGTATACCAGCTTATTTACTTCACCTCTGTATTTCATGCTTCTGTGTTAGGACAAAGGCCAGTCTGTGGATGTGCGAACATTTTTTTTTTCTTTTTTTTGAGACAGAGTCTTATTTTGTTGCTCAGGCTGGAGAGCAGCAAGAGCATGACTCACAGCATCCTCAAACTCCTGGGCTCAAGCAATCCTCCCACCTCAATCTTCTGAGTAACTGGGACTACAGGGCTGTGCCACCATGCCTGGCTAATTATTTTTAGTAGCAATGAGGTCTCGCTATGTTGCCCAGGCTGGTCTCGGAACTCCTGAGCTCAAGCGCTCCTCCACCTCGGCCTCCCAAAGTACTGGGATTATAGGCATGAGCCCCTGTGCCCAGGAGTAAATTTTTTTTTTTTTTTTTAATAAGTAGAGGCAGTCCAAGAGAGCCTACTAAAGTCTTAGCTGCCCTGTATCCAAAGACTCTTTGGAAAGAAAAGTGGAATGGTTTGGGGCCCTACAAAGGTTACGAGAAATTAGTAGAAATATGTTGAGATACGCACAGTTGCAAAGACCCTTTGCTACACCGCTTGATAGCACAGAACAACAATAACAAAAAATGCTACTGTTGAATCTAGAATTCACTAGGAGAGACATTCTAGTGACTTATACAATCCAAAATAAATCTAAAATTATATACAGCCACAGGTAAACAGTGCATATAAATGAAGACACTGAGATTGCATTCAGGAGGTTTAAAGACATTTTTAAAACTTTTGTTAACTATATTTGAAAACAGTCTTCTCACCTGCGTGGCCTAGTCCTTGGGGACATCATTTCATTCCCAAGTATGTGGTACCGCCGTGCTTCATGCAACAACTGATAACACTCAGGAGAATTCTGGATCAATTGGTCCACTTCAACTGTTTGAACAAAGTAGTTGGGATGCAACAGAGGGAGTCTCACATGTGTCAGGAGCTCATGTAACAGTGGTCTTCTCAGATCAACGGCACGATAGACCCAACGCATGACGGCTTCAAAAACCATCTCCTCTTTACCAATAACAAGTTCATCGCTACAAATATAATCAATAAGTTCATCTTTGTCAAGCTCAAGAAATTCTTCATGCTGGGATACATCCTCAAAAGTCTGTAATGCATAATTTTTGCACTTTGTGAAGAGTGTTTTGAGTGAATGGGTATCAGCAAAGCGCTGGATTCCTAAGCAATTACAAGGATCAAGTTGCTCCTCCAAGAACTTGGCACATGCATCACGGAGAGCACTAATCTGAAAGAGGCTTGATGTCTCAAAGAGATATTGTACATTCTCTGTAGTGATCTTCACCTTTCCAGTATAAACATACTGCAAAAAACATTCCATAGCTTCAGCTAAAATACCATTGATCTCAACCAACATTTCTCGGCTTTCCCTGTGGTCATTACAAAACATAGCTCTGAAGTAGCTGCTACAGGCTGAGAGCACAGCTCTATGGCAAGGAAATTCTTTTCCTTCCACACAAATGATAACATCTGTGAATAAGCGGCTATCTCGAAATTCATTAAATATCTGGAGTATGTTTTCAGCATGGGATGATCCTGAAGAGAAGTCAAAAAACTCATGACCTGTCAGAGATTTGGGGTCCATTTCAAAAACTTTACGCTTAGTTGCTGGGGAATCACGCACCCCAAGATCCTCTCTGTTTAGTCTGCGTCCCAATATTAGTACCATTGTTACATCAGTTGACTATATAATTGTTGAGAAATGACTGTTAGGGATCTTCTTTATGTGGCTAAAAGTAAAAAAAGGAAAACATTTCAATATGCAAAAAATTCAGTATTCAAATTACATAATTTCATTTTAATATAAACACTACAACAAAATCACATAATTAATATATTTCATATAGGGTACACAGCACTATCTCATGTTAATAAAAACTGATAAACAAAAATTTGCATTTGGACAATTAGAACATTAGGGGTAATTTGCAATAATACTCCTTAAGCTCCCCTTTTCTAGCTGAAAGGATACTATGTACTCCGTGAGTTACTAATCTTCCATCTCCTCCCCATTTACAGAGCTGAGTTTCATACTATTGACTGTAGAGTTAAGTCAGAATGGTGTAAGACAGAATTTGACTACAGTTAGAATTCTAACATAGTTATCTTTCTTTTTAAAAATCTTCTTTATTTTAAGACAGGGTCTCACTCTGTCACCAAGTTTGGAGTAAAGTGACATGATCGTAGCTCACTGTAACCTCAAACTCCTAGGCTCAAGCGATCTTCCTGCCTCAACCTTCTGAATAGCTGTGACGATGTGTGCGTATTACCATGCCTCGCTAATTTTTTTACTTTTTGTAGAGATGGGATCTTGAACTCCTGGCCTCAAGCAATCATCTCACCTCAGCCTCTCAAAGTATTGGGATGACAGGCATGAGCCACAATGCCTGGTGAAATAATTATTATCTTAATATAGAATTCCTAGAGAGGAATTTAGCTATATCTATTAATAGCCTTTAAAAATATGTATATTGTTTGACCAGCAAGTCCTTTTTTTTTTTTTAAAGTACTCTCTCCTAAGGAAATAATCAGAATTATGTGGAAAGATTTATCTATACAGATGTCCAATGCTGTATTGATAGAAAATACTCAAAATAGGCCGGGCGCGGTGGCTCAAGCCTGTAATCCCAGCACTTTGGGAGGCCGAGACGGGCGGATCACGAGGTCAGGAGATCAAGACCATCCGGGCTAACACGGTGAAACCCCGTCTCTACTAAAAATACAAAAAAAATTAGCCGGGCGTGGTGGCGGGCGCCTGTAGTCCCAGCTACTTGGGAGGCTGAGGCAGGAGAATGGCGTAAACCCGGGAGGCGGAGCTTGCAGTGAGCTGAGATCCGGCCACTGTACTCCAGCCTGGGTGACAGAGCGAGACTCCGTCTCAAAAAAAAAAAAAAAAAGAAAATACTCAAAATAACCTAAATGCCCTGTAAGAGGGGATTGGTTAAACCACAGTACATCTTCTGGCTAGAACAAAGTCTATGCAGCCATTAAAAATTATATAGACTAACGACACGGGGAAGTAGTAACCACACAGTAAGTGAAAAAGTAGATCACAAAACATGCCAACAGAAAAAATAATGTATCTGTGAATCTAGGGATAGGATGTACATATGCCAAAATGTTTTATTTATCTTCTCTATTTTCCACCAAAATGTCTATTATAAAATGTAATATTCATTTAAAAATTTTTCATGCATGTTATCTAGGTCTTGTTCCCTTTCATTAATAGGAAACATCCCAAAAACCCCTCAGAAATGACTATCAGTAAGTAACTGATGGACTGAGGCACTTGGCTATAGCCAATTCTCTCTCTCTCTGTCTTTTTTTTGGAAACAGGGTCTCATTCTGTCACCCAGGCTGGAGTGCAATGGCGCGATCTTGACTCACTGCAATCTCCACCTCCTGGGTTCAAGCAATTCTCCTGCCTCAGCCTCCCGAGTAGCTGGGACTACAGGCACGTATCCACCACACCTGGCTAATTTTTGTATTTTTGGTAGAGAAGCAGTTTTGCCATGTTGCTCAGGCTGGTCTTGAACTCCTGGCCTCAAGGGATCTGCCCACCTTGGCCTCCCAAAGTGCTGGGATTATAGGCATGAGCCACGGTGCCCAGCCAAATTCTCTTTAATATTAATTTTAAGGAGATTCTTCTACTCTCTTTCCACATCTTCAGAAGTTGATACATGATTCAAAGTGTATTAGTAATTGGTTTAAGACCAAAGAGTATCTCATCTATTGCCATACTCTCAGAATTTCATATATCCCTTGTAACGTTCCCAACTTCTTGAAATATTTCAAGTCAGACATTCAGGCCTAAATATGGCAGCAAAAAGAAGGCAGCTAAAGGATGTCACAGATAATACAATCTAAAAAATAAGATGCCATCCTACATTCCCAAGCCACAAATAAAACTTGAGACTTGAAATTTAACAATATTAAGGCTGCATTTTGAGTACCCTGTCATATATTAAATTGTACCCCACTTTTTAAGTGACACAAAGGGAAATAAAATATGCAATATCAAAATCAAGAAGAACTCATTCTCTTATATATGGTATTCTCTTCTTTTTTATGTTCTTATTTATCTCCATCCTCTCTTCTCACTGTAATGCCCCAGATATCCTACTTCCAATATTCACTAGATACTTGGAATTTTCATGAATTATCTCACTGAATTTACTTAATATTGCAGCTTTTACCATCATCATCATCAACAAATATTTATTATATGCCCACTATTGTCAAGATACTGTACTAGGCGAGGGTTTACAGAGATGTAAGATATTGTTATTGGAGTTTTTTGTTTTTGTTTGAGACAGGGTCTCCTCGTGTTGCCCAGGCTGGAGTACAGTGCCATGACCTCGGCTCACTGCAACCTCCGCCTTCCGGGTTCAAGCAATTCTCGTGCCTCAGCCTCCGGAGTAACTGGGATTACAGGCACGTGCCACCATGCCTGGCTAATTTTTGTATTTTTTTAGTAGGGACAGGTTTTGCCATGTTGGCTAGGCTAGTTTCGAACTCCTGAGCTCGAGCAATTCTCCCGCCTTGGGCTCCGAAAGTGTTTTGTTTTGAGACGGAGTCTCGCTCTGTTGCCAGGCTGAAGTACAGTGCTGCCATCTTGGCTCACTGCAACCTCCACCTCCCAGGCTCAAGCGATTCTCCTGCTTCAGCCTCCCAAGTAGCTGGGACTACAGGTGCGCGCCAGCACACCTGGATAATTGTTTGTATATTTAGTAGAGACGGGGTTTCACCATGTTGACCAGGATGGTATCAATCTCCTGACCTCGTGATCCACCCACCTAAGCCTCCCAAAGTGCTGGGATTACAGGCGTGATCCTTTTTATTTTTAATTTTTTTGAGCCGGAGTCTCGCTCTGTCCCCAGGCTGGAGTGCAACTCCAGTGCAAATCTCAGCTCACTGCAACTTCCACCTCCCAGGTTCAAGCGATTCTCCTGCCTTAGCCTCCTTAATAACTGGGTCTACAGGCATGCACTACCACGCCCAGCTAATTTTTGTATTCTTAAGAGATGGGGTTTCACCATGTTGGGCAGGATGGTCTCGATATGACCTCGTGATCCACCTGCCTTGGCCTACTAAAGTGCTAGGATTACAGGCATGAGCCACCACACCAGGCTTTTTTTTTTTTTTTTAATAGAGTTGCAACAAAACATATTCAAACAAGATAAATAACAACATAAAGTAGCACAGACAATATGTCCCATCGGTACAGACAGCCTAGTTCCTCCTTAAACTTCTATTACATTTAAAAAACATCTCTTCCTATCAATTAGCACTTCAACTTCCTGAAGTCTAGGTGATAGGATTTTCTCTGGGCAGATATATGCTAGGTTATTCTGACCATTCGGGGAAAAATACATGGCTATAACAACATCTGAAGGACACCTAAATGATTGCATGCTACACAGGACCTTTTCTGTTTCTCTGTCTATCCCCCAATTGTGCAGGTAAAGTCAGAAAAAATCCAAGCAATTTTATCAGTCAAATGGAATAAGACTAAAGTGAAATAAATACTATTTTCATTTGAAATCACTAGGGTGGAGAGTCAGAGGCAGTATGTTGATATCTTTTGTTTGTTTGTTTCAGATGCAGTCTTGTTCTGTCGCCCAGGCGGGAGTGCAGTGGCACAATCTTGGCTCACTGCAAGCTCCACCTCCCACGTTCAAGCGATTTTCCTGCCTCAGCCTCCTGATTAGATGGGACTACAGGCACATGCCACCATGCCCATTTTTGTATTTTTGGAAGATTTTTGTATTTTTGGAAGAGACGGGTTTCACTATGTTGGCCAGGCTGGTCTTGAACTCCTGACCTCAAGTGATCCACCTGCCTTGGCCTCCCAAAGTGTTGGGATTACAGACGTGAGCTACTACGCCTGGCCACCCTCATTTCTAAGTTTTAAAAAAATAAAAATAAAAAATAAATTTCAAATGTACAAATATACATGCATTTTCTAAATACATAACAAAGCTTTGTGATGTAATATAATATTTATGGTAATGGAAGTTCATGGAGAAGGCCTATTTAAATGAACACATATAAAAGTAAAGATAAACACAAGACAATGCTTACTAATGGCTGGTTTTGGAGTAAATGTCAACAAAGTAACTCCCACAAATTTAGTTAGTAAAATTAGTTTCTCTTAAATTTGAGGAAATATTTTCCTCTACATGTATGTTATGGTCCAAACAAGCTAGATTTTTAACTTCAATCCAATTATGTTTTGCAGATTTTAGGTAACAGACTTGCCTGAGAACAAATAAAAGCTCTATTTAATTAATTTTAATACCTAAATGAATAAAAATGTATGAGTTTAAAATATTTTATTAGTTTTAAAATTTATTATCACTACTAAAAAAAGGAGATTTCTTACCATCTCTTTTAAGATTTTTCTGATTACTCAGAGAGTATTCATGTTTGCCTCATTACAGGTCATCCAACTTGCGTTATAGTTACCCATATATTTGTGTACATGTCTGGATGCATGTGCACACACACAGCTTAACATTTAAAACTCCATTTATAATGCATAGAATGACTTCCAAATTCCAGGCTCTCACACATGAGCAGTAGCATATCTATCAAACATGCTTTTAATTTGAAGTTATCTCAATAACTGTTTTATAAACAGAAATGTATCCCCCTTATCAAGAGAGACCACTACTGTGCCTGAATGTCAATTTTTTGTTGTTGTTGAAACTTCAAAAAGTTCAATGTATGTAATATCACAAGTAATTCAAAAAGGGAACATTTCAACTATGATAAACATAAACTGTGATGACATGGAATATAACTCATATTTTAATCTTAATGCCTTATTAATCTAGACTCAAATTATGGTTGAATTAGCTACAAGTCAGGTACCCAAATCAAGAACCTATTATTCATTCCAGCTTATCTAGTTTAACTTCTTACTGCATTTCAGGTTCAAAAAATTCACACAAGCGATTGTGACTTTGACTAGAGATACAATTATTGGTATTAACAACAATGGAAATTGTGAGCTTCTTCCTGCATACATTTTCATTTTCTCAATGTTTAAATGAAAATTTGTTCAGAATACAAAACAAAATAGCACATTGTAGGAACTAAGAATTTCCCTTTGGCTAGAATGGACAAGTAGGAAAACACATATAAAAGTATACTTTGTTTTCTGTATCCAATGATCTTACTCTAATTTTATTACATAAATTTGGGAACAGTGTGTTAAGTATTAATATAAAATTGATTAAAATTTGTATCAATTAAGGGTCTGTCTTTTTATGCTATTTTCTGCCCCTTATTTTCATAGTTGGCTCCTTGATTTGTTCACTGACAAAAGAGGTCTTCCTCTCCACTACTTTTACCCAATAAAAAATGGAAAATCCTGGATTAGAACACCTATAAAATCACCTTGCATTACAAAGTCTTCAACAGCAATGAGATATTTGTTTACTGCTCTGTATGTAAAAGAGACTATCTCATAAATCTTTGCAAACAGCTTCAGCCTGCTGCCTCCTGACTTTCGGGCATCTTGACTTCCTCTGGACTTTCTGAGAACTCTCCCATGACTGGTCTCCATAATGACACCAAATGTAAACACGTCCTATGTATAAATTATTTGCATAAGGGCATCTTAGGAGTGTGAGATTCATTCAGAATATATCTTTTGGGCTTCCAGATGTAATTCGCTAGTTTTTGCCTTCCCATTTTATACAATAAAGTAATACAAAGATTAGCTGGGCGTGGTGGTGGGTGCCTGTAGTCCCAACTACTCAGGAGGCTGAGGTAGGAGAATCGCTTGAACCCGGGAGGCAGAGGTTGCAGTGAGCTGAGATCGCACCACCGCACTCCAGCCTGGAAACGGCGAAACTCCATCTCAAAAAAAACAGAACAAAAGGAAAGAAAAATGTTATTCTATCTCAAAGTACGGTGTCTAATATAGGTTCAGGATTGATCAAAATGAACTCATAATGTATAATCAAGCAAACGAAACATAAGATTACAGATTGAGCCATTGTAGCATTTTTGCAAATATCACAGCAGAATTATTCCCATCAGGAAAAAGTAAATAACTAAGTAGGCATCTCTAAACAAAATTAGTAGGAAAAGTTTCTTTCCAAAGAAACACAATGACTGAAAGTTGTATCTACATGAGTTAATGGATGTAAGTTGATCAGACAGGAATGAGGCTCTCAGGAAAGCATAGAAGAGTGGGTAAATATTTAGTAACAGAAATGATTGTCACACTGCCGTTTTTTGTGATCGTAAGCATAGAGTTGTGCCTTGTTACTCTGATTGGCTTAAGTGATCTCTGGTTAAAGAAAGGAAAATGGTTTAAATTCTCTAATGACAACGTTTAGATAGTTTATACATACTATAAATATACCTTTTTAGCATTTGGTTGATCAAAGCCCCAGTCAAAATATGTGTGTTGTTTTAATTTCCACACCTAAAATAAAGGAAGAATAGCAACATATAAATCAGATAGTTGTCAGTTCATGTACAGTTGTCATTATTTACTAATATGTTGAACAAAGTTTTTAGTAAATTCTAGTTTCTGACTGCAGTTCATTTTTGTATAAAAATAATTAGTGAATAACATCTCCTTAAAGCAAATTAATAATTTAATGCTATTTTACATAACTAGTTTTCTTATTTATCAACTTCCTTGACAGTTTTTTTGTTTGTTTGTTTTTTGAGACTGAGTTTCACTCTTATTGCCCAGGCTGGAGTGCAATGGCACGATCTTGGCTCACCACAACCTCCGCTTCCCAGGTTCAAGCGATTCTCCTGCCTCAACCTCCCGAGTAGCTGGGATTACAGGCATGTGCCACCATGCCCAGCTAATTTTATATTTTTAGCAGAGACAGGGTTTCTCCATGTTGGTCAGGCTGGTCTCGAACTCCTGACCTCAGGTGATCCACCTGCCTCGTCGTCTCAAAGTGCTGGGATTACAGGCATGCGCCACCGCACCCGGCACTTGACAGTTTTATCCTGGAGTGTTATCCTGCAGTAAAATTTCTTGAGTGAAAAATGAGTAAAAGAAAATTCATGTCAATAGCAAGCTAATGGTAGCACTGAAAAAACATGTACTCTGTGATAATTCTGCATTGGATATTTGAAGAGTGTCTGGAAATTGATGTTTCATCCAAGTTTGGGGCCATGAAATAATTCTAAGAGTTAGCAAATAATTATTTTTTAATGTTTTAATATATAAATGTATATTTCCTCTGCCTTGAATCTTATAGAAACGTAATCCCCATATCCCATAGAAACCAACTAATTCAGCACAATTCCTTTTATTTATTTATTTATTTGGTGGAAAGGGATAAGAGGAATGCTTAAGAGAAAATACCAGAACCTTCAGCTGTGTACAGAATAGCAATAGTATTTAAACACAAGTGGTTCTGGTTTCTGGCCCAGATATCTTTAAATAGAACTTGTAAATTCTTAACAAGTTTAGACAAATTCAAAAGTTCATTCCAAAACCAAATATAAATGACCTTTTTTTAAAAACGTGTACACACAAACACATATGTATACCAGACTGTGTTATGATCATGAAGTGAATGCTATCCTGTGTTTCCTTACTTTCAGAAGTGAGCCTGACTTGTATGTACCCTTGGTAAAAAAATATTGCAACTAGGGCAAATTTGGGAACTGTTACTCCCAGCTAAGTAAATCTTCCTTCCCAATGGACAATAAGATCCTGAATCAATGTAGGGATTCAGGTCAATTCAGGAAACATTTATAAAGAACCTAGTCTATGTCTGTCACTGCGTAGCAAATACTGGATTCAGATCCAATTTTGGACTCTGTGGGGTTGGCTAAGAGTAGAGCCAAACAAGAACTCCAAGACTGGTACTAAAATAGATTCAAATTCTTAGCAGGTGCAGATTGGAATACAGCCTTTTATAACCAATCTGGTCTAGAATTATACCTTATGGGGTAGAAAGCATAAGGCAATTCACCTGGGCATTTTCTATGGATTTTTAGGTAATACCAACCTAATCGGTAAGGGTAAGGGATGGAAGAGAGAGGGTACAAAGTCTGAAGGAAATGTGTAATATCAGAATCAATCTACAGCGTGAGTTTGTACTCAAACAAGCTTATGTTTCCTTTAGCATGCAGAAATTCTATACAAAGAGGTTACTAACAGCCTTAAAGATAGTATGGATTAATGAGGGGCTTCTAAAAACTAATACCCGAAAATGAAGGAACCAACAACATCCTGACTAGCGTAGCCCCTAAAACTTGTAGTAGCGAACTGCTGCATGCTATGTTCTACGCTACTCCATTTTCTCAAAGTTAACCTTGAAAGAACATCACAGGAGATGACAAGAAAGTTTAACCAAGAGGTTTATCTTGAAAGATATATAGTAACTCAAAAGAAGGAAAGCCAGAAAATAATTGCAATATAGTAAATCTTTTTTTTTTTGTTTTTTGAGATGGTCTCACTCTGTTGCCAGGCTGGACTGCAGTGGCGCAATCTTGGCTCACTGCAACCTTTGCCTTCTGGGTTCAAGTGATTCTCCCGCCTTAGCCTCCCGCCTAGCTGGGACTACTGGTGCGCACCACCACGTGTTTTTAGTAGAGACACGGTTTCACCATGTTGGCCAGAATGGCCTCAATCTTTTGACCTCGTGATCCACCTGCCTCGACCTCCCAAAGTGCTGGGATTACAGGCGTGAGCCACCGTGCCCAACCAGTACATCTTTTATTTTAAAAATAACCAGAAAATTATATATAGTAAGGTACTACACAAAACCAAGCAAATTTTTATACATTTCAGATATTTTCACCCTATAGTCTCAAAAGCTAATTTATTTAATTTTTTAATATCATAATTTAAAAAAAAATTATTTTGCACTATCAAAATTTCAGTTTAAAGAATTACTCTGCAGCAGTGGTTCCTGAACCATGTTTTACAAATGTAATGTTTAAAGCCCAGCCTTCAAGCTATTTTCAACATTTCCAGTTTCTTAATGGAACCACCAAGCCCATATTTACCCACCATGAGATAACAGAAACCGGCTGGGTGAGGTGGCTCATGCCTGCAGTCCTAGCATTTTGAGAGGCTGACGCAGGCGGATCACGAGGTCAAGGGTTCGAGACCAGCCTGGCCAACATAGTGAAACCCCGTCTCTACTAAAAATACGAAAAAATCAGCCGGGCCTGGTGGCGGGCACCTGTAATCCCAGCTACTCGGGAGGCTGAGGCACGAGAAACGCTTGAACCTGGGAGGCGGAGCTTGCAGTGAGCCGAGATGGCGCCACTGCACTCCAGCCTGAGCAACAGAGACTCTGTCTCAAAAAAAAAAAAAAAAAAAAGAAAAGAAAAGAAAAGGTAACTAGTTGGTAAGAAACCAACTAAAACCTTGAGTTTCTTTGGATAGAATGATAGCAACTAGGGATTATCCCATGTTTATTAGAACCTCAAATGCGCAATACACTGTATGACTTTGCTTGATGAGAAACAAAAGAGATAGCTGTTGATGACAAATTTAGGAAAGCTTAAACGTGTCAGACTAAGCAATATGGTTCTTTAACTAAAAAAGACTACTACTGTCTCTTAAATCACAGGAAAAAAAACCCGGAATTTCTCCAGTGTTTCTCTCCCTCAACTTAAAACTTCTGGCTACTGATATTCTCCAACCCTAAAGGAAGAAAAAAATTTGCTAACCATCAGACATCACACCTGGTATACCAAGGTGCCGCATTGAGCCTACTCACGCTTCTGACTAGACTTGATGTGTAAATTTAATGTTGTTTGGTTTTATCTTGCTAACGTTTCTTTTAAGTATTTAATGCATTGTTTTATTCTATAATCAAAATACTTATAGATATATGATATGGTTATGTTTTCTGATAGCAAAATGGTTTTGGTTTTTTATTTATTTTTGAGATGGAGTCTCACTCTGTCATCCAGGCTGGAGTGCAGTGGCATAATCTTGGCTCACTGCAACTCCCACCTCCCGGGTTCAAGTGATTCTCCTGCCTCAGCCTCCTGAGTAGCTGGGATTACAGGAGCGTGCTACCACACCAGGATAATATTTTCTGTGTTTTCTCTGTTTTTCTTTTTCTTTTTTTTTTTTTTAAGTAGAGATGGGGTTTCACTACGTTGGCCAGGCTGGTCTTGAACTCCTGACCTCGTGATCCACCTGCCCCAGTCTCCGAAAGTGCTGAGATTACAAGCATGAGTCACCACGCCTGGCCTGGTTTTGGTTTTTTAATTAAAATTAAATCTGCAAGGATGCCAGCAAGGAGCTCTGCCACCTGAACAAATTTCAGATTTTTTTTTTTTTTTTTGAGACAGAGTCTAGCTCTGTTGCCAAGCTGGAGTGCAGTGGCGCAATCTCGGCTCACCGCAAGCTCCGCCTCCCGGGTTCACATCATTCTCCTGCCTCAGCCTCCCGAGGAGCTGGGACTACAGGCGCCCGCCACCACACCCGGCTAATTTTTTGTATTTTTAGTAGAGACGGGGTTTCTCCGTGTTAGCCAGGACAGTCTCCATCTCCTAACCTCGTGATCTACCCGCCTCAGCCTCCTTAAGTGCTGGGATTACAGGCGTGAGCCACTGTGCCCGGTCACAAATTTGAGATCTAATATTTTACATGACTTCTCTATGAATAAAAGCACGTAGTCAGTAGTTTATATTTACCTTCGTGGTGACACTAATTATTTACAGTGGTAGCATTTGGAAACCTCAGTTATGAGTAAAGCCCACCTTTTTTTTTTTTTTTTTTTTTGAGATAGAGTTTTGCTCCTGTTGCCCAGGCTGGAGTGCAATGGCATGATCTCAGCTCACTGCAACCTCTGCCTCCCGGGTTCAAAGGATTCTCCTGCCTCAGCCTCCCAAGTAGCTGGGATTACAGGCACCCGCTGCCACACCCAGCTAATTTTTGTATTTTTAGTAGAGACGGGGTTTCATCACGTTGGCCAAGCTGATCTGGAACTCCTAACCTCAGGTTATCCACCTGCCTCAGCCTCCCAAGGTGCTGAGATTACAGGCGTGAGCCACCGAACCCAGCCAAAGCCCACTTTTAAAACATCAGTTTAGTAGTCTTTAAGATGTGTCAAATGTTGAAAAATTTTAACTCTGGGATGATGAATATAGGCAGAGTGCCAAACTCTTCAATTTAAAAAAGTTTGCTTAACTATTGTATTGTTTATTTTTTGAGACAGGGTCTCACTATGTTGCCCATTCTGTTCTCAAACTCCAGGGCTTAAGAGATTCTCCTGCCTCAGCCTCTGGAGTAGCTGGGATGACAAGCAAGCACTTAATGTGTTTTTAATAGGAGAAACAATAGCAATTTTTAAATGTCAACAGTTGTCAAGTGGCTATATACTCTCTAGTTGTTTCAGTCACACCAGAAGTAAATTATACAAAAATGCATTTTTCATATGTACACTTGTGAAGATATTTACTGACATTTTTCCATTATACAGTCCATACCCAAATATTTATTGAAAAAAGTGTCCCAAATTTCTAGGTAAGACAAAAGTTTAGACAAAAACAACTGTGGTCACTTATTTGATAAATAGTATTTATTTTTCACAGGCTTGACCTCTGGGTTTTAATGAAATGGGAGAAAAACAAGGAAGTTAAAAAAAGGTTACTGAAAAAGCATTAAGGTTCAACGACCCGGACGAAAGCCAGGAAAGTTTAGGTTAAAGCTGGTAGTCAGCCCTAACTCAGATTCTTTCTTCTTCCTGTTTAGAGACTTAAGTTGCTGGCTTTGTTTGAATAAGCAAGCCTTTACTGAGTGATGGTTTTACTTCTTCAAAAGTTTAGATGATTACATTTTGTACTTATTTAGATACATTAAATACTCTCAATGCACAAGTGATGAGGCAGTTCTGATCACAGGAGCTGCTCATTCCGGTGTAACCATCTCCTCTGGAATTTTAAAGAATGCATAACCAATGGGAACTGTTCATATTCAATTCCTGCTTCATCCAGGGGAGCTCAAACTTCCTTCTACAAAAATGTATTAAGTCTCTGCCAGGCACGGTGGGTCACGCCTGCAATCCCAGCACTTTGGGAGGCTGAGGCGGGCGGATCACCTGAGGTCAGGAGTTCAAGACTAGCCTGGACAACATGGTGAAACCCCGTCCCTACTAAACATACAAAAACTAGCCGGGTGTGGTGGCGGGCGCCTGTAATCCCAGCTACTCGGGAAACTGAGGCAGGAGACTCGCTTGAACCCGGGAAGCGGAGATTGCGGTGAGCTGAGATGGCCTGAGTGACAGTGAGACCACTCCACTCCAGCCTGGGTGACAGAATGAGACCTTGTCTCAAAAACAAAACAAGTGTATTAAGTCTTGAGTGAATTCCTACATCTGCAGAAGAAAATCTGAGAAAACGCAAATACCCTATTAACTCAAGAGAATACAAAAACCATTTTCAACCCACTATGGCTAAAAATGATTGGTCTTAAAGATTTTATTACCGTCACCTTAATTTATAATTTTAAAATGACACAGTTGCAACCCACTTCTCAAACATTTTGAATTACCACGGGAATTAAAACATAGAAGTGTGTGACCTAGAATCCCTCAAACAAGGAAAACAACTCATCCAAGACAAGTATGGAAGAATCTTTACCTTTTAGGGGAGCATCTTTAAACTATCTTTTTTAAATAGAAGAAATCTGCTTTTAAATCTCAGCCAACAACAAGCAGATTTTTAAAATCTATTTTACAACCCTAATAAAAACGAACCTCCTAGCTGGTGGACCCAGTCTGTAGCTGCAAATACAAAGACGTGATTTTTGAAAAGCTGCCCACAAGAGCAAGTGATTAATCATTAAAATCCACTAAAATCAATTGTGAACAGCCACTGCCTCAGGGGCGACCGCAGGGCCCCCTAAGATGTGGCACTGTGATCTATATTTAGCTATCTAAACACGTTTACGGAACTGGCAACAACGAATTCGCAGGACTTCCTGAGCACCACCCCGGCAGATAACGCGACACTAGTTAAAGGGTGTTAATTTTCCGGTCCTCGGAGGGCGGGCCACGGTTGCCGACCGCTGCGTGCCCAGAACTGCCTGCAGGATCAGGCAGCAGCCGCGGCAGCCACGGAGGCTCCCAGCCACCAGCCGCAGGGGCGGGAGCGCGCGCCGCCTGCATCCGCGCCGCCAGGCTCCACTCCGGCCGCAGCTGCAAGAGCAGCGAGAGCGCGCGCTCCCGCGCGTCCTACAGATCACCTTCAAGGGGGCGGGAAGAATGGCCCCGGACAGGCCCACCTAGTGACAATAAAAACTCGCCAATAAAAACTCGAACTCGCCCTCGGGTACCGCCCACAAGCCGCCGCAGGCGCCCAATCCCCGCCGCGTTAACAGTCTTCACCCGGGGTGTCCAGAACTTGGGGGCGGGTCCATTAGGAACTAAATTAAGAAACCAAGTCCTGGAGTGGTAAGAAGGTGGGGAGGTTAGGCGGGGACTGCGGCGGCTGAACGCCCGCTCCCCCGCCCGCCCTGGCTCCCCCGGGACGGCCGCAGCGAGCCCGGTGTCGCGATCGTGGTAAACAAAGGCTCGCAGGGGACGGGGGCGGGGGTAACGGTCAGGTGACAGTGCCGAGTGCATTTCGCAATCGCTTTAATGGGGCTTCGCTGGCCCGCTGCCCCGGGAACCCCACCTTGACCCCGTCATTCCTCCCGGACAGAACCGACGGTCGTCCCACCAAACGGGAAGGCTGGATTTGAGGCGGTCCCACTCCCCCGCGCTTCCTGAAATAAAAAGCAGCGCCCCGTTCGCAGCCCATCGGCAACAAGCAGCACCCCCGGCGGCGCCCGGCCCCGCGGCGACTAGGCGACCGCACCTGCGGCTACCCCCAGTCCCGGCGGCCACCCCCTCCCACCTCGCCCTTGCCAGGCCGCGCCAGCCGCGCCACGGTTCCGGGCCGTAGTGCCAGGAGGCGCGGGCGTCCTCCCTCAGGGCTGTAGCTACCGAGCGGGGAGGAAGAACCCCCAGGGAGACCTGGAGGCCCCTCGCCTCAGAAAGGGGCCCTGCAGACCAGCTGCAGCCTCTCCGCAGACCGCCAATCTGGCTCCGAGAGGCCGGCCGCCGCTGGCTGCCCTCCCGCAGACACCCCGGTGGACAGGACCGCCGCCGCCCCTCCGCCCCTGAGGACTCAGACTCTGGCCGGTTCCTCGCCTTTCGGCCGGTCCCGGAGCTGTCACCCCCGGTACCTCTCGGCGAAGGCTGGAAGCAGCCAGCAGCGGCGAACCCGCGGTTCCTCAGCCGCCGGCGGCGCAGCGCACTCTCCAGCGCCGGCGTCTTCTCCAGCCACCAGTCTCTGCCGCAGCTCACAACAAAGGAAACATGTGACCCTCCGGGCCAAAACACTGAGCGTCACCGACCCCTGGCCAATCCGGGTGGGCGTCCTCCGCCCCGGGGGACCCCGGGAGATGTAGTTCTCGCTTCCCGGTGACCTCCGGGGCCACCCGGGGCTCCAGCCATGGGGTGGGTGTCGGGCGCCAGGAGGACTAGACCCACTCCAAGGGCTGCTGACTCAAAAACACTGTTTTAAGTAGAGATAGTTAAAAAAAAAAATGCCTTTTGTTTAAGGAGCCGAGTGAGAAGCCGGAGTCGTTTGTTTCTTTCCCTCAGAGGCCCCTGCCACGTCCCAAGGAAAAAGCCCGCGATCAGCCCTTCGACTTTAAAGCTTGGGTAGAAGCTTAGAGAGCTTTTTGTTTGACCCTTTGATAGACAATCGGAAATCCTCAGGCCTGAAGGGTGGACGAGACTAAAACCCTAGTCCCTAGAAGGAGCAAGGAAAACCACCTCTTTTTTTGGTAAAGCTGTTACTGTCACTGGTATCAAATCCTAGGTTACCTTTTTATTTTAAACGCACATGCACGTCGACCAAAGCTGTCACAAATCCCTGTTTTCCAAGGTAGATGGAGTCCCTAAAGGGCATTATTTTGTCGTTTTGTGTCTGTAAGCTTTTTGTTTTGTTTTGTTTTGAGACAGAATGGCGCGATCTCGGCTCACTGCAACGTCTGCCGGGTTCACGCCATTCTCCTTCCTTAGAGTAGCTGAGGCTACAGGCGCCCGCCAACACGCCCAGGTAATGTTTTGTATTTTTAGTAGAGACTGTGTTGGCCAGGCTGGTCTCGAACTCCTGGCCTCAAGTGATCCGCTGTCCTTGGCCTCCCACAGTGCTAGGATTACAGGCATGAGCCACTGCGCCCCGCCTGCAAGTATTCTTTTAAAGGATGAATATGCCTCCTGATTTTGCAACCATTTAACTAGCTTTTGGTTTCTGATACCAAATTAAAAAATCTCTATCTTCTACATGTCAAGAATACAGTCATGCCTCTATTAAATTAGGGGTTGTGTTCCGATGACCAGATGACCAGAGGTGGAAATAATATGGAAGGCCTATATACAGGCCGTTTAAACATACTTTTTAGGCCTCTTTTCCATCTCTTATTCAATTATTTGAGCTATTTCTTCTGGTAGTTATATATTTCCAAATAATGTATGACTATTTCCTATTAAGGAAGCTATCCTTCTCATAATCTGGTTAAATCATTACTGTTTATGCTAATGAGACCATGTATTTATTATTCATTGTTGAGACAAGTCATATACAATTTCCCGTCTTGTATGGCTTTTGGTTTTCCTTGGAGTTTTAATAATTGGCCTCTTTCTTTGCTTATTTTATTATGGATCTATCACAATGTCCTCTCAGTTTCTCTAAAACGATAAAATCCTTTCAATACAACTCCATATTATCAAACCCATAAGATAATCCATCGTGTGTGTGTGTGTGTGTGTGTGTGTGTGTGTGTGTATCTGTACTTTTTTCTTAGAGTCATTGGTCCACAGTTCCAATGAGTGTTTGGGAAGCTTGCTTCTTTCTCTTGGGTCTTCCTTTCTCCAGCATCCTAGAATTTTCTTCTGTGATTTCGAGCGTTTCCTCATATTTTGGTAGAGCAGATTCCTCTTAAATAGCTTCCTAAGAAAAGGTCCATGAGAAGTAAATCTTTTTGTACTTTTCATGTCTAAAAATATCATCACTCTATTTTACCTTTGAATGATGATGTTGCCTAATCATACAATCTACATTATAAATTATGTTTACTCAGGATTTCGAAGATACGGCTTTATTAACACCTAGATTCCGGTATTGCTGTCAAGAAGTACAATGCTGTTCTTATACTGATTTTTATATTTGTTGATGTGTGCTTAATAATTCCCACTCCTCAGGAGGTAACTGTTGAATAGGTTCACGTGGTTTTCTCTTAGCAGCTCCTTATGACCTCCCCAGGCTCACGGATTAGCCTTCTTCAGTTTTGTTATTCCTTGTGGTTTAAGAAAATTTCTGGACTTTGGAACTTTTTCTTTACTTATTTATTTATTTTTAATTTATTTTTATCTTTGAGACGGAGTCTCGCTCTGTCGCCCAGGCTGGAGTGCAGTGGCGTGATCTCGGCTCACTGCAACCTCCACCTCCTGGGTTCAAGCAATTCTCCTGTCTCAGCCTCCCGAGTACCTGGGACTACAGGTGCCCGCCACCACACCCAGCTAATGTTTGTATTTTTAGTAGAGACGGAGTTTCACCATATTGGTCAGGCTGGTCTTGAACTCCTGACCTCAAGTGATCCGCCAGCCTTGGTGTCCCAAAGTGCTGGGATTACATGTATGAGCCGCTGCACCTGGCCTGGACTTTGGAACTTGATCCTTCCAGTTTTGAATAGTCACAGCTGACCTGCATGTTGTTGATGTTGTCACACTTTACCTTGTTCTCCACCTGATTATTTTTATGCATGTATTTCTTCATTATGGTATAGGCCAGAAGTTTATCGTCCTCCTGCGTAGGAATTTGGGGGTCGTAGGAAGATCTTGACTTAACACCTCAGGATTCTTTACACATTTACAGTGGGAAAATCTGGTGATGTAAGCGACAGAATAAGGATGTGCTTTGGCTCAAGCCAGGTTGAGGGGTACCTTTGTGACTTTTACATTAAAGGGACTCAGGGAGCAGGAACGTCTGGGGATGTGCAGAAGCACATGGCGTTAAGCTGGGCCAGGGCCTTGAGGTGAGAGACAGGTCATGAAGCACCTAGTGGGTCATCTCTACCTTCATAAACTCCCAACTCTCTGACAATACATACAAGGTCCTTCTTGATGCACCCTAGGGCCTACCTCTGCAGCTGGAACATAGCCTCAGTGGACTACCTACAGTTGCCCAGAGAACTGTTGCTCTCTCCATCTCCAGACCATTCCCAGCCATAGCCTGCTCCCTTTGCATCTTATGCCCCCTCCTTCCCTTCACCCCATTCACTAGGCTAGTTCCTGCTCCTCCTTCTAGGAGGCAGCTTGGGAGTTGCTCTCTTGGGAACTCTCATTTCCCCCCATTTCCCCCTGGGCTAAGTATCTTCCTTCTATCTTCCCACAGTAGCCTGTCCTTATCTCTTTCCCAGCAGTTATCACACTAATTGTCCAGGTTTATAGTATTTTATTTTATTATTTTTTAGAGACAGGTTCTTGCTCTGTTGCCCAGGCTGGAGTGCAGTGCTATGATCTTGGCCCACTGAAACCTTGAACCCCTGGGCTCAAGTGATCCTCCTCTCCCAGCTTCCTGAATAGCTAGAACTACAGGTGCATGCCACCTTGCTTAGCTAATTTAAAAAAGTTTTTTTAAAAGATGAGGGTCTTGCTATGTTGCCCAGGCTGGTCTCATACTCCTGGCTTTGAGTGAACCTCCTGCCTCAGCCTTCCAAAGTGTTGGGATTATAGGTGTGAACCACCTTGCCCAGCCTGTCCAGCTTTATTTATGTGCCTTTCCCAACTGAGTACCCTCTGAGTTCAGGGATCATCTTAACTAACTTTGTATCCCAGTGCACCTAGTAGGTGTTCAATATGTATCTGTTAACTGATGGAATGATCTCTACTTCTTGTTT
Source organism: Theropithecus gelada (assembly GCF_003255815.1). Classification (NCBI taxonomy): domain Eukaryota; kingdom Metazoa; phylum Chordata; class Mammalia; order Primates; family Cercopithecidae; genus Theropithecus; species Theropithecus gelada. The sequence goes on from NC_037669.1 coordinate 106,904,968, forward strand.
TTTGAATTTTTTTTGAGACGGAGTTTTACTCTTGTCACCCAGGCCGGAGTGCAGTGGCACAATCTCAGCTTACTGCAACTTCCACCTCCCAGGTTCAAGCAATTCTCCTGCCTCAGCCTCCCGAGTAGCTGGGATTATAGGTGTACACACCACCATGCCTGGCTAATTTTTTGTATTTTTAGTAGAGACGGGGTTTCACCATGCTGGTCAGGCTGGTCTTGAACTCCTGACCTCGTGATCTGCCCACCTCGGCCTCCCAAAGTGCTGGGATTACAGGCGTGAGCCACCGTGCCTGGCCCTGATCTCTACTTCTTAAAGGGAACTGAGAGAGAGAGAAAGTGCCAGTAGACCCTTTGGGGCTCACCTACACGATGAGGTCCTCACAGTGCAGAGTCATCAAACACAACTCTGAGAGAGGGAGGAAGAGGACCTACAGGCAGGCAGTCTTGGAGACCGGAAGCCCTGGCACACAGGCAGAGGCCTATTCAGCAGGTGGGGGCTCCTCAGGCAGCCAGAATATGGGTAGTCTTGGCACTGGTGGAGGACCCTGGGGTTATGCCTATCCCAGAATTCAGTGTGGTTGGGTAGCAACCTTTTCCTCAGTGGGGGCTGGAACAGAAGCAGAGCTGTCAAGTCCAGAGGGAATCTGCTGAAATCGAGTGAGATAAAGCCATAATGTGATTTATTTTGTGCAGTGTTTACAACCCAAGTCTGCCTGGAGGTCAGGGGAACCAGAAAGTCTTCAGACTTATTTCCTCTCCTTTCAGGAATAGAGTATATCATTCCATATTGTGTCTTCTTGCAAACCCCTCAGAGTAGTCCTTGTTTTGCTCTCCATAGCATCCATGACAGCCCTTAAGATTTGAAAATGGCCAAGCATCCATAGTTCCACCAGCCACTCATTTTTCCCCCTGCAGCCTCTTCCCCTTGCAGTGGTCTGAACCACTTCCTAGACATCCCCAGTACTTTCAGACCTCCCTGCCTCCCCTCTTGGCCTCCAGCACTTGGGGTCTCCCCTGTCCCCAATTATAGTAGAAACATTGATCATCCTTTAAGGCCCATCTCAGGTGCCATCTCTTTGGTGGGGTCTTCTTGATTCACTCCTCTCTCCCCCACCTGCTGCAAAGCAGTGCACACCTTCCAGTCCTTTAGAAAGTGACACCTGCACTGTTTTCACTCAGGGTCCTTTGAGGAGCTACAAGGTCAGCACTTGGAGCTCCTCTCTCATAACAAATCCCAGTTGAAAAGCATTGGTGAATGGAGATTTTACTGAAGGCTTCATGAAGAGAGAATTACATGGCATCTCATGCTACAAAACTCTGTAGCAATCTCCACCTCTGCTCCCTCACCTCAGCACTCCTCTTTTCCCACTGATACCCTCTGTCTGGGCCTCTCTCCAACCTCACGCTTGGGTTTCCTCCCTTTCAGTGATCTCTGCCACCTTCTTCCCAAACACACTCCCTCCTCCCATCTCTATTTCTGTAATACGTATTTTCACACTCATCACCTTGCAAACAAGACAGCTCCAGAGAACATCATAAATACAATTATCCCTGCCCACCCCACCCCCGCCCCATTTTCCTTCGTACATATTTAACATCCCAGCAAGCCTGCTACAAAAATACTCCCCTCTCCAGAGTGTTGAGTGAACGGGAAAGCAAACACAATAGGCTAGCTGCTCAGGCACCACAGCCTCTTCAGTCTTGAGGGCCACCCCTCCCTCCTTTCTTCTCTGGTGAGGTCAGGTGACACATTTCTGAAGCCCTATTGGATGAAGAGGTCTGACCCTTCCTAGCCATGTAGATACCAGGAAAAATTTGAATTGCCCTTCTGGAACCCCACTCCCACTCCAGCCCAGCCACTTATGGCCCCACTAGGCCAGGCAAAGCTTGTGATCAAAGATACCAGCATAAATTTCAAGAAGGAAAAACATAGCTGGAAATTTTTCTGTGTTGAAATCTGGGTAACAAGGAAATCTGCCACCTGGCAGGCGAGCTCTCCCGACTCCTTCACTGAGCTTTTTCCCTCAAGGATGCCATCTGCCACAGGGTGTCCTTCCTCACAACTGAAGGAAGAAGTGGGCCTTTCCATCTCATGGGGAGGGGAGGGAAGTGGCAATCCTTGGTTTGTCCCTAAAACTGGCCTTCACCGGTTGAAGTTGATGAGGTGCCAGGCGACTGGTGCCTCAGTGGCCTCAGGATTTTGTGTGTGACCAAACCTACGTAGATGCAGATAAGGTGGTGGCCATCACCATGAGCCCCAGGTTCTGACTTCAGAGGGGTGAGGCACACCTGCATGCCTCCTCCACTGTAATGCCAGGCCTAGCTACACTCTTTATTCTGACCCACAGACATCTGATTTCATCTCCATATAGAATTCCTGGCCGGGTGCGGTGACTGACTCCTGTAATCCCAGCACTTTGGGAGGCAGAGGCAGGTGGATCATGAGGTCAGGAGATCGAGACCATCCTGGCTAACATGGCGAAACCCCGTCTCTACTAAAAATACAAAAAATTAGCCAGGTGTGGTGGCAGGCGCCTGTAGTCCCAGGTACTCAGGAGGTTGAGGGGGGAGAATGGCGTGAACCCAGGAGGCGGAGCTTGCAGTGAGCCGAGATCATGCCACTGCGCTCCAGCCTGGGCGACAGAGCCGAGACTCCATCTCAAAAAAACAAAAACAACAACAAAAAAACCAAACAGAATTCCTGCTGCTGGAATCGCAGCAGGCTTTGACTTTATCCCTGGTTTCTTGCCTCCAAGGTTCCCTGCCTGCATGACACTTAGGAGGCATGCACTAACTTTAACTTGATTTTTCTCTGCTGCGCCTGGCCGTGCTCTCCCTCCAACTGCTTGCAGTTTCTGAGAGTGTGTCTTGTCCACCTGTGGTCTTGATTGCCTGGGGAACCCTCCCAGGAACCCTGTAGTAGGTATGAAGGGAAGGGGTTGGACCTATCCAAGAGTGTCTGCAGCTGACCTCCTATTCTGTTCTTGAAAGACCCCATCCAGTTTCTTAAGAAATCATCTGTTAAGGCTGAAACAACAATCTCCAGCCCAAGAATGATCAATTTAGTAATCTCACCTAAGGTTGTGCTCATCGGAGCCTCCCTGTGAAGCACCCATTCAGAACAATGCAACCACCCAAAAGCTCCAGTGTAGATCTGAGAGCAGTTTCTACACATGGCTAGTCCAGGGGACTACCCTAGTCTATGTGGTGCCATTTTCACTCTCTTATATAAACTCAGCAATTTGACACTCATATCCTCTGTCTCCCTCTAAAGACTTAAAATCTCAGTGTTCCTAGTTTAACTTTAAAGTTGAAGAGTCTAGGCTCAAAATTTAGCTTTACTTCTGGTAGCTATATATCCCCGAGTAAATTACTCAATCTCTCTCAGCCTCAGTTTTCTCATCTGTAAAATGGGATAAAAACACTTTATAGAATTGTTATGAGGATCAAATGAGAAAAAAATATATATCTCATGCCTGGGATATAACAAATGCTCAATAACAACCAAAGTTGTTGTTGTTACCTTCTCCTCCACCAATTCTATGTCCTCTGTGATTTGTCCTTTGCTTTAAGAACAGGAGAGGTAAAGAAGGAAAGAAATGAAAAGTAAAAGAATATATAACCTCTATTACATACATTTGAAAAACAACCCTGACGAAACAACCCTGGCGAAATGAAATGATTTTAAAACCTAGAAACCAAAGCCAGCTTTTCCGAACACCCATCCAGGATCCTATCCTCTAAAGAGAGATTGTCAACCAGGTGGAGAGAAGCAATAGCCTCTGTTCTTAAAATATCTACATGCAAAGGCCAAATAACTGAGCTTAAACTTGATTGCCTCTGGGTTGCTGACCAAGGAATGAGGAGTCATGGATTGAGGAAACCTACATTTCTTTCAGTAACCTTTTGACATTAAAAAAACAACAACAACACAAAAACCCAAAAACTATGTGCATATATGTAGTATTCAAATATTTTTTAAAATATTAAATATTTTTTTTTGCCTGATTCATGATCAAAATAAGCACCTGTATTCATTATTGCACAACCTCTTTTGCTTCCAACCCCGGAGTGCTCTGAGACTGGCCTAGAAAACAAGGAGGGCTCCCAGGTCACCAGCACACAGGGACAGAGCCTCTTGACCCCGCTTGTGACAGCATCGCAAGCACATGCCTAACATACTTTGGAAGGCCTGCCTGGTTCTATTGCTGGTACATGAAAGTTTTGCTCCGGCAGCAAATCTCTAAATTTAGATGCTTTTCAGGATGAACTCTGAGTGATCTTTGTCCCGAAGACTAGTAAGAAGTTGGAGGGCACCTTGCTTTTTATTTATTAATTCAAATGCCAGAGCTGATATTTTATAATGCAAGACTTGTGAAAATTGCCGTATTAATGGAAAATAAAACAAACAAAAAGATTTCTGCTTTATAGTTCACATAAAAATTTTACCCTGGGTTTGTTTTTATTTGATGTGAGTTAGCAAAGTATTACCATAATCTATTATTATAATATGGTGTTATAATATGATAATACTTTGCAAAGTCACGTGAAGTAAAAACAAACCCAGAGTAAAAATTTTTTTTTCCTAGTAACTCTATAGGAGTGTCTTGCGTTAATACAGTTTAGGAATTTTAGCTCTAATATAATGTCTTGATGCATACAATTTGCCATTTTAATTGAAGAAAAGATACTTTCCCAATAAATTAAGAAGAAATTAAGGACAGAACCTTTAAGAAATGCTGAGTACACTTTGGCAAAGAACCGGCTCCTGGCAAGGTCAGCTCCACAGTATATCTTTATGGAGAGTCAAGAATTTACCTTTGGGCCTGGGTGCAGTGGCTCACACCTGTAATCCTAGCACTTTGGGAGGCTGAGATGGGTAGATCACCTGAGGTCAGGAGCTCAAGACCAGCCTGGCCAACATGGTGAAACCCTGTCTCTACTAAAAATACAAATATTAGCCAGGTGTGGTGGTGCACACCTGTAGCCCCAGCTACTTGGGAGTCTGAGGCAGGAGAATCACTTGAATCCTGGAGGTGCAGGTTGCAGTGAGCCAAGATCACACCACTGCACTCCAGCCTGGGTGACAGAACGAGACTCTGTCTCAAAACCAAAAAAAGAAAAAAAAAAAAAAAGACAAAAGAATATACCTTTGGATTTGGATTCAGATCCTGGCTCTGGTACCACCAAAAGGATGATGTTGGGTGGTTTATTTAACTGCTTTGATTCTTGACTTCTTTGTCTGAAAATAGAATCTAGTAATATCTTCTTCTTATAAGAATTAAATGACAGCTTATTAAAAAACAGCACCTAGCTCTCAATAAATAGTAAGAATTATTCACTCAAGACATAATGGTGAGTGTAATTCTATCAAGATGCAATGGTTAAATACTGTTATGACAGGACATAACGTTGCATTGACATATCCTAGCAAAGGAAGTTTCTTATCAGAGAACATCATGGGGTAATGGAACAAGACACACAGAAAAAGAGAAGGGTTCTGGGGAGCCCCACCGTAACTTTCTCAGCCACTCAGATACCCTGGACAAATCACCTAATTCACTTGGGTCCTAGTTTCCTCATATCTAAAAGGAGCACTGTTCCTTGCACCCGAGAGAGTGTCAGGCTAAACTATTTCCAAAGGTCTGTTTGATTTTGGAAGTACTGGGTAGTTTTTTGTTTGTTTGTTTGTTTGAGATGGAGTCTTGCTCTTGTCGCCCAGGCTGGAGTGCAGTGGTGCAATCTTGGCTCACTGCAACCTCCATCTCCTGGGTTCAAGCAATTTTCCTGTCTCAGCCTCCCAAGTAACTGGGACTACAAGTGTGTGCCACCACGCCCAGCTAATTTTTGTGTTGTTAGTAGAGATGGGGTTTTGCCACGTTGGTCAGACCGGTCTTGAACTCCTGACCTCAGGTGATCCACCCATCTCAGCCTCCCAAAGTGTTGGGGTTACAAGAGTGAGCCACAGCGCCCGGCCCAGTACTGGGTAGTTTTTGATTGAAGGAATTTTGGTGGAAAAGTTATTTTGGTCCAAGAAACACCCAATTCAGGACATACCTGAGGGCCCATGAATTCTTTGGGAAGGAATTGTGTGGAAGTCAGAGGTTACAAATGACCAGAAATCAGATTCCAGTTTAGGGAGTGAAAAACCAGCTTTCTAGGCTAATGGGATATGAGGAGGACACAGCTGTTTACTTTGGGATCAAACTGAACCCAGTTCCTACCCCGAACCTTTACAGCAACTCTCCCACTACTTAAGTAATGCAGTCCTCAAAGGCTTTCCAACCTGGGTCGTTGGGGGAGCACCTCTTCCTCTGCAGCCCCCACTGCTCAGGGACAGCCCTGAGCCAACCTGCCCTCCCTCCAAGCCATCCCACTCCTGTACCTAACTGAAGTTTTCCCTGCTCACCGCCCTCCTGGTGGGACACTTGGCCTCCCACAATTCTGCCCCTAGCTCTTTCTATTTTTAGCTCCCAACTCAGGGACTTTTTAGAATAAACAATCACATGCACTATGACATTTGTGACATTGCTGGCTTGTGCATGCTCCCTGCTATCTTCTCATTAATTATCCCTTGCTTTAAAAAGAATAAATTAATAGTTTTTAAAAGTCCCTTTTCCCTCAATTTGAAAGTATTACACACGAGTTGTAGAAAAATTTCTAAAGCATAAAGAAGAAACTGGATATCATCTATGGTTTTCTGACCCAAAGACAACTACTGTTTAGTCCTTCATATCCATATTTATAGTTTATTTATATCTATTATATGTGCTTTTACATATTTGAGTTTATACTATACAAAATAAACTCATGTCAGTATTTAATGGGTGGTTTTCTGTTCCCTTCTGTCTGGTCTGTCTTGATCGGTTGCCTCTTCCCAGTCCCAATGACATTGATCTGCAACTTGGAGCTAGCTTCTATCAGCATGTTATTACCAAATATTGAGATAAATGAGGGGTTTTATATGCTAAAAAAAAAAAGTCCTTGGTGGGGCACGTTGGCTCACGCCTGTAATCCCTGCACTTTGGGAGTCTGAGGTAGGTGGATCACGAGGTCAGGAGATCGAGACCATCCTGGCTATCCCGGTGAAGCCTGGTCTCTACTAAAAATACAAAAAAATTAGCCGGACTTGGTGGCAGGCACCTGTAGTCTCAGCTACTCGTGAACCCGGGAGGCGGAGCTTGCAGTGAGCCAAGATTGCGCCACTGCCCTCCAGCCTGGGTAACAGAGTGAGACTCCATCTCAAAAAAAAAAAAGTCCTTCTCGAATTTGAAGATGCTTTAAGCTCATCAACTCTGCAGACATGATTCCTAGGACAACTTTAGTTTTGCTGTTTTTAAAATTTCTTAATATATAATTGCTTCTGGTGTTCCCCTATATTTTAATTTCTATATTCCCCATTTTTTTTAAGAAAGAGAAATTTGTAATAATATTAAAATAAATATTTCATTAAATATTACTCATAATGACATTATGCTATCCATCCAACTAAGTATTTCACATATATTTTTCATAGGCTTAGAATTTGTCTACATACTGCTTTATGTGGATGTGGTGGTTTTTTTTTTTTTTTTTTTGTTGTTGTTGTTTGAGACAGTCTCACTCTGTTGCCCAGGCTGGAGTGCAGTGGTGAGATCTCGGATCACTGCGCCCTCCGCCTCCCAGGTTCAAGCAATTCTCTGCTTCAGCCTCCTGAGTAGCTGGGATTATAAGCTCCCACCACCACGTCAGGCTAATTTTTGTAATTTTAGTAGAGACAGGGCTTCACCATCTTGGCCAGGCTGGTATTGAACTCCTGACCTCATGATCCACCTGCCTCGGCCTCCCAAAGTGCTGGCATTACAGGTGTGAGCCACCGTGCCAGGCCTATGTTGTTGTTTTTTTCACTTAAGACTACTAGGAACATTTTCCATGTTTTATTAGGTCCATCCAATTATCCTGTTTCCTTGACCTCACATTAATAATAACAGTAATAATGGCCAACATTTCCTGAGCACCATTGCAGGTGCTTAAATGCTTTACCTGCATTATCTTATTTAATCTCCACACAACGTCATGAGGTAGTGACTACTATTAGCCACCCCCATCTGACAAATGGAAAAACTGACAGTTGGAATCCTTAACCAGTTTGCCCAAAAAGTTGAAGTTAGAAAGTCTGACCCTAGGTTTGGTGCTTTCTCTAATCCAGTATACAGTTCTGTTTGCTTTATAATGTCCCTTAGCAGATATACTACACTTCATTCAGCTGCTCTATTGGTTTTAGATACAGATGTTGCATCCAGTTGGTGTTTTTTCCTCTATTTGCACAACTCTGCAAGGGACATTTACGTGCACACACATAGTTTTGTTGCTTCCAGTGCATGATTTTCCCTTTCTTTCCCTCTTTCTTTCTTTCTTTCTTTCTTTCTTTCTTTCTTTCTTTCTTTCTTTCTTTCTTTCNTCTGCCTGCCTTCCTTCCTTCCTTCCTTCCTTCCTTCCTTCCTTCCTTCCTTCCTTCTTCCTTCCTTTCTTTCTCCTTTCCCCCTCTTCCCCTTTCCCTCTTTCTCTCTTTCTCTCTTTCTTTCTTTTGACAGAGTCTCACTCTGTTGCCCAGACTAGAGTGCAGTGGCACCATCTCAGCTCACCGCAACCTTCGCCTCCTGGGTTCAATGATTCTCCTGCCTCAGCCTCCCAGGTAGCTGTGATTACAGGCACATGCCACCACACCTGGCTAATTTTTGTATTTTTAGTAGAGATGGGGTTTCACCCTGTTGGCTAGGCTGGTCTCGAACTCCTGACCTCAAGTGATCCACCTGCCTCAGCCTCCCAAAGTGCTGGGATTACAGGTGTGAGCCACCACACCTGGCCCCAAAACATGATTTTCTTATGGTTAGTTCTAGGACATGGAAAGGGAGAAAGATTTTATTCAAAGGTTTTATTCTAAAGGACTTTATTGGATGAAACAATGGGAAAAGATGAAGAGAATTTAGCTCTTTTTCCACAGGCTGTCTTCCTGAGCTCCACCCTATGGAGTTAGGGGAGAGAAGGAGAGGCATTGAGGAATCGGGTCCCTTTCAGGCTGTTTGGGGCCTCTTCCATTATGGAACAGTCCAGGCTTCCTGCTAGCATAACATTTCTCACAGGTGTTGTAACTTGTTTCATTACGTTACTCCTACTTAAATAAAAGGACTGTTTTTCTTCTTTGTACTTGGGGGCTTAACATAGTGTGCACCACATAGTGGGTGCTTAGTAGATGCTTGTTGAATGAAGAATGAAGGGTAGAGAAAGACCTCTTTTAACTGTGAACTCTCATTTTCAATCAGGTTAACTGTGATAGGAACAGTACTTAGGTGGGGCGTGTAAGCATGTCTTTTTATTTTGATGCTTTGGCAGCTTGGGACCTTGTGGATTTTGAAAGGAACTCCCTATCTGGGGTTAGCTAATTCTTAAGAGATAGCAATCAACCTGCCCAGGAGCATGCCTTTCATATGCAAACCAACCAATCCGAAGATGGTACTGTTGTAGTGTTGCCAATGCATTAAGATGTCAATTTTTTGTTGTTTAATACCTGGAGTTTTTTGTTTTATGTTTAAGATGATTAAGGAGGTTGGACACAAGGGTGAGGTTGGAGTTAAAGTTTAGTAAGCGAAAGAAGAAAGATTTGTGAAGCAGAGAGGGGGCACCACTGTGTTTATGCCCACAAATGGAGAAGAAACTTTTTTGCAGGAGCCTGATGATTATACAAAGAGCTCTCCAAAAACCCTTACCTTGCCGTCTACCTAAAGCAAGCTAGCTAACTCCTCTCAACACCCCAACCACCTCCCTTATAAGGCTCTGACACTTGGGCTACTAACCCCCTGCTCCAGGTACCCCAAGGCTAGGTAACAGGCAAGCAGGGACAACCCTGATGCTCCAGAGCCCACTGAAATTATTCAAACTAGCCAATCCTAAGGCTGCTTGCCCTGCTTTGCCCATTTCTTCCTGTGAAAAGCATGATAAGACTCTTGCCCACATTTTTCCTTTGCTCCCTCTGGCTTGTGACCAATCCTGGTACTTCCCCATATGGCCTTGGATGGCATAGCATGCCCCTTTCTCTTAGGAACTGTGAGTAATGAACTTTTTTAAAAAAATTATTTTTATTTTAAGTTCTGGAAGGCATATGCTGAATGTGCAGGTTTGTTACATAGGTATACATGTTCCATGGTGGTTTGCTGCACCTATCAACCTGTCATCTAGGTTTGAAGCCCCATATGCCTTAGGTATTTGTCCTAATGCTCTCCCTCCCCTTGTCCCCCACCCTTCAACAGGCCCTGGTGTGTGATGTTCCCCTCCCTGTGTCCATGTGTTCTCATTGATGAACTATCTTTTCGATGGCAGTCATTTCATCCCTTGGCCTCACTATTCCTGAATTATGACAATAAAACCTATTTTTTAAAACAGGGTGCTAAAGTTGATAGTGACTGAGATGGTGGTGGGTGAAACATTGTGACAGTGCAGGGGAACATAGCAATAGGGTTGCAAGATGTAAGTGACAGTAATAGCAGCATTAACTCACAGAGTATAATGGTTAACAGCCTGGGAAAGAGCAGGATAATTATGATAATTAATAGCAATTAATCTCATAAGCATAAGACATTGCTTCACAGAACACTTTTGCACATATTATCTAATTTGTTTCTCACAAGATACGCTTTTAGATAATATTATTGTTCTGTCTGATTACAGAATGGAATAGGCCTTCTAGTGCGTTCACAAAACGAGAAATAAAATTGGAGATCACCTGATCCAATCTTCTCATAATACAACTGAGGGAACTGAGGTCCAGCAAGTGGAAGGGAGACTGGCTTTGTCTGACCCCCTCCCTCCTGGCTGTGTTCACAGATGTTCTCTGCTGATTAAGCACAACCTGATTTAGGAGCCATCTCTGAGCCTGGCAGGAGGTAGGGTAGAGATCAGCCCCTCAGGCTTCTTTCCCCCTGAAGTCTGGCTAACTAACATCCCTTGGTTACTACCCAAGGTCCACCACCTCTGGCTTGGGCCAGGGCTAAGCCAAGACCCCAGGTTGTGTCCTTTCCCCTCTGCTCACAACACCTTACAACAACCAACAACAGCACCTCTCATAGTCCCTGTGACAGCGATTGAGAAGGGCCTGGCCCTCCTACAGGGTAATTGCCTTTATGTCCTTGGGATGCCAGGCTAGTCTGGCATTGGGGACTCAGGCAGGAGATCCAAGTCACATGGGGTTTCATGGCAGTGGCTTGGTTACAGGTCATTTCCATTCCATTAGTCAGTTCAGAGTGGAACTAGACACAACACTAGGGATACAGAGGCCTGGATTACTGTCCAGATGCCTCAAGTTGCCTGAAAATGAAATTTGCCTTAGAGCCTAATGGTAAGTAGAATTTGCAGCCTAAGGAGTTGGAGATAAAATTTAGAGTCCTCTGGGGCAGGGAGCTGGCAATGCTGCTGGAGACATTTCGCTCTCTTATTTCACAAGCACGCACGTTTTAAGAAAGAACCATTGGGAGCTGGGGCATTTAAGGTACAACTGATGGATCTGACTCTCTGTTCAGAATCCAAGAATTTCCATTTGAGACAAAATTTAATGGTAACAGCAAAGCTCAGTGGCAAAAGAAAGTGGCCAGTGCAGTCAAAGAGATAGAAACAGCAAAAAATAAAAAGCACTTGAATTGTCTCAGCTAGTTTCTGCGTTATTAACTATAGCCAGGACCAGTTCAAATTCCTGTCTATGCCACTACCAGTAATAAAATCTGACTGCTTCCTCTGGATCACTACTTTCACCAGCAAAACATCGTGTTGTATGTGTGCTGAGTACAGGGCCCAGAGCTGGTGTGACAGTGCTGGCTGGTGGGAACTCCAATCTGAGGGGTGGCTGTGGGTGGCCAGCAGGGTAGGGACCAGGGAGGCAGGAGCATGGTGGCCAATGGCTGGGTCACCAACTGGCTCAAACAGGATCTGGGTGAGCTGTGGGCATAAAGAACTATCAGGTCAGTTAACAACAGAAGGAAGCTGCGTTTTCTGATTTACAAAGTAATCCTGAACCAGGGAACTGGATAAGGCAGAAATGAAGGCTGGGGGTCTGAGACAGCACCAGGAAAGTTCCAGATTCCCCTGAGAGGAGCTCACAGTCCTGCGGCCTTGGATCTGGGATAGCTCAGGTTTTGAAAAATTAAATTAAATTGTAAATCAAATGTCATCGTACCTGCACCTACAGAATGGTCTATTCAGGCTTTCAAGGGACCAGATCTCTCAGGGAAGTCCAATGCCACTTCCATTCTTAGTTCCCCAGAGGCCTAATGTCCGTGACAGGTGGCAGTGCTGTGCCATTGGGCACGGGGGATATATTTGACTCTCAGTGATATTCTTTGAATTTTTCTTTCAGGATCCTGCCTCCCACCTCCTGGGATAAGAGCAAAGGGTAGGATTATAGAAAAATATATAGCAGTATGAATAATTGGAATAAGCCACCCACGATTACAAATCTCTAGAGGCAACCACTCTCCTTCTTCATCTGTGAAATGAACATAATTCTTATAAAGGATTGAGGGAGAAGCTCTTTTAACGTTTTGGCATATTCCTTTTTTTTCTTTTGAGATAGGCATATTCCTTTTTTTTTTTTTTTCTCTTGAGACAGGGTCTCACTCTATTGTCCAGGCTGGAGTGCAGTGGCATGATCTCTGTTCACTGCAACCTCTGCCTCCCAGGTTCAAGTGATTCTCCTGCCTCAGCCTACGGAGTAGCTAGGATTACGGATGGGACTCACCATCTGGGACGTGCAGGGTGCTGGAGGGTAAGCAGCCGAGATGTGAGATCTACACAGAACTGCTTTCTGCCTAAATCTGTTTAAGCCCCATTTAATTTGGAGTCCCCTGGACTCAGTTAATCCCTAACAGAGGGCTAAATTCCCAGAGAGAGGGGAAAGCTAGGACTTTAACTCATAACTGAGATTGCCCAGGAAGCCCCAGTAGAGGTGGTTAATTTTTGCCCTCTGCCTCATAAGATGGACTAATCAGGACCTCAGCCAATGTGATTGACCTGAATGACAAACACTATTGCTTTTCCGAGGTGGCTGGAGTTTTCCATCTTCTAAAATCGACACCCTTGTCCAATCACTTCGAGGCAGTTTCTTGAGTATTCTCTTAAGGATCAGAGACCAAAGCACTGTGTAAAACTGTAATGTTCCCATTAGGTACCATCTAAGGAGGGTAAACAGGAGAAAGTTCACCTTTCAAACCTTAATCTGATGCTGTAAACAGCAGTTGACTTCTCATTTACACAGGCAAAACACTGTAAACTATTTTAGCAACTGTTTTATGTAAGAAAAAAAATAGGATTTTGATGGTTAATGCTATATTTTAAACACATTTATCTCCATAGCTACTATCTTAAGAAATAATAGTTTTTGCATTTGTGTCTGCTTTTCTTCTTGAATTTAGTTGTCCTCTAACCAAGCTGACGGGCAGGGAGTTGGACTGGAAAGGGCGTCTCTATAGTAGGCGTATCTCTGTGGCTGGGGTTGAGGGACTGATTGTTCAAGAAAATATCCCTTTGTTCTGAGTTGGAAGAGGAGGACGAGAAGGAGGAACACCAGGAATCCCAGAAACCTCTTCACTCCCGGGGACATAGAAATGGTCGGAAGTGGATGGGCATGCTGTCTATAGAGATCGGCATTCTGGATGTATGCTTGGATTTCCTGGGCCCTTTTATTCCACATAAATTACTGTACTTATTGGGGATGTAAAGCTGCAGCCTGTCCTTGGGAGAATATTCTCTTTCTGTAACAATATTCAGGATATTGTCAGAGTGGGACTTTCTACTTCTCCTGTGGAAATGGTGATGAGATCTGGATCCCCTCTCTTCAGAATGGTACACCTAGGTCTTGTCACTCACTGGACACTGCCTGATCTTGATGTTGCAGTTTCCATTGTCAATGACATCATCTGACCTTCTGTGGTCTGGATTGAGACTTGGATTGTCTGAGTACTGGCAGATGTACTAGTTTTTCATCAGGCATGATTTTTTTTTTCTAGACAAAATTTTGAACTTAGACTCTTTAAGGACTCTGTACTTCCATGCAGCAGAGTTCAAAGTTTCCATACTGCTGATTTTCTCACAATCTTCTGCCTCCGTTTTTTTCAGAGTTTGCAGAGAATATAAGGATGACCTCAGCTTGCTTCATCCATCCTCTGAAGCTACTGTGATGTTGGACAAAGCCAAAGAATCCATAGAATCCTGAGCACGTTGCTCTGGTTTCAAATCTGACAAAAACCCTAGGGATTTTCATACCCCTGTGTTTGATCGTTAGCCTACCCTGAAGCCCCATGGTCCAGATCCAATTTCTGGAGCCGTCTACTGTTTGCAGGGCCTGGGTGGTTGCCATGAGCAGAAACACTGTTCATCTTGTGCCCAGTCCATATCAGGTCAGTAATTTTTACTTGCAAGGTTCTGGTTGTTTTGCTTTAGCTTGTTCTTTTCTTTTCTTTTCTTTTCTTTTCTTTTCTTTTCTTTTCTTTTCTTCCTTCCTTCCTTCTCTCTTTCTCTCTCTCTGTCTTTCTTTTCTTCTTTCTTTTCTTTTCTTTTCTTTTTGACATAGTAATGCTCTGTCACCCAGGCTGGAGTGCAGTGGTGTGATCTCAGCTCACTGCAAGCTCCGCCTCCCAGGTTCAGGCGATTCTCCTGACTCAGCCTCCCTTGTAGCTGGGACTACAGGTGCCCACCACCAAGGCTGGCTAATTTTTGTATTTTTAGTAGAGATGGGGTTTCACTGTATTAGCCAGGCTGGTCTCCAACTCCTGACCTTGTGACTTGCCCACCTTGCCCTCCCAAAATGCTGGGATTACAGGCATGAGCCACCATGCCCAGCCCAAGGTTGCATATTTTTGAGTAATAAATCTGACTTTGGGAAAGAAGAGATATCCAACAAAAAGGATTTATGCTAGGCACGAGAAAAGCACGCTTCTGCAGCACGCCAACACTTCCCATCATAGGTCATCTGCACATGGTCGACACTAATATGTTCCCACAGATTTCACAGCACTCTGTGTAGACAGGCTCAAAACAGCCACAGCAGAATGGGTGGCCATCCTTCATAACATACGTTGTCCTCTGGGGACCATTTTGCGCTCAAGGCAGCAGAAGTGTTTCATGTGCCAATGGTGACTCTCAGTTTCTGTGCAAACATCAACAAAATTATCTCAGCACATGCTGAGCTTCAGGGTTTGAGCAATTCAGCATGGTGCCTGCCACAGTGAATTTTTTCATCCTGATAAAAATAGACGAGGTTGACCAGCAGCTCTTTATACGTGAAACAGACAAAACAGAATGAGTACCAGCACACTCCAGGGCCCACTCGAGAGGCAAACACTGCAGTTTTATCTCCGTTGATCTTCAACCCACATTGCTCACACATAGCGTGCATTACTGCTCTAGACAAAAGTTTAATCATGCCTCTTCCAAGTGCTTCTTTCTGCTGCTAAGCACTGAACACTTGGAATTCTTTATTCTCATCTTCATTCAAAGACTGACAGTACTATATCTCATTATCATGTGGTGGCAACTGGTATACAAGCCCTTTAATCAGATGTTTCTTTCCAGGGATGTTAATATAAGGACATTTTCCGCTGATAAGCAAGCAAAATAGAGCTGGTTCTGCTCTGATCTAAGGCCCAGGGGACCCTGAAGTACTCCTCCAGTGCATAGCCAGAATCATTATCTGATATGGAACTTCTCTGATACCTAAAGGCAAATTTGCTCATTTTGGGCTCCATCTCCAAAGGCATGATAATAAAGTCAAAAAGCCAGTTTTTGACATCAAACAATGGCTGCTGTGTCAGCCTGCTCCATTCCCAGGAGTCTTAGTGAGTGAAGCTGCTGAAATGCCCTCACCTCTTCATCTTCAACTCTTTTTCCTGGAAGCAGTGGGCTGGCATAGAAAATTCCCTGGGTTCCAGAGTCAGAGAGAACTGGGTTCAAATCCCAGTTCTGGTACTTACTAGTTGAGTGAGGTTGGGCAAGTTCTGTAACTCTCAGAACCTCAACTTCCATAGCTGTAAAATGGATATCATATGAATAATAGGGATGTAGTAAGGATTAGGTAAGAGAAACAATGTGAAGCATAGGGCCTGGTATATACTCTCTGTTTAACAAATAATAGTTCTTTCCTATTCTATTTTTCTGTTAAACAAGAATTGAACTAGGTTTGGTGTTGCCATCTCTGATAGGCACTAGGATCACCATTCTCATATTTGAGTATGGCTTAGAGAAGACCACATTTTTTCCATGCCTTTGTACATGTTGTTCCTCAGTCTAGAGTCGTGATTCTTAAACTTTACAATTCATCAGAATCACCTGTAAGATCTGCTAGAACTCATATTTCTGGAACCCACATCTAGAATTTCTGACTGTATGTCTGGGGAAGGGCCTGAGAATTTGCATTTCTAACAGGTTCTTAATTGATGCTGGTGCTGTTGATCTGGAAACACATTTTGAGAATCACTGGCCTAGAACAACGTACCACATTTTCTACCCTCTGGCTGACTCCTACTCATCCTTCAAGTCTCAGCTTTGATTTTATTTCCACCAGAAAGTCTTTCTTAAACCTGAAGTCCAAATTAGGTATTCAGTCTCTGTGCCTTCAAAGCTCCCTGGACTTGCTCACTCATAGGATATATCACAGTGCTTTGTAATTGTCTCGCTACTTGTCTGTGTCTCTTACTGGACACTATCTACTTTGGAAAAGGGATCATGTCTGCCCTATTCGTGGCTGTATCTCCAGCATCTTGCTCTGTGCCTCGCACATAGTGGGTGCTCAATAAATAATTGTTGAATGAATAATTGAGTCAGAGTATGGGTAGCTAGAACCAGAGCTTAGGGATTCATGAAGTTGGGGCAGATAAAAGGAGTACGTTCTGAGTTTCACCATGTTGGCCAGGCTAGTCTCAAACTCCTGACCTCCTTTGATCTGCCCGCCTCAGCCTCCCAAAGTATTGGGATTACAGGCGTGAGCCAAAATACAAAAATTAGCTGGGCATAGTGGCGGGTGCCTGTAGTCCCAGTTATTCGGGAGGCTGAGGCAAGAGAATCGTTTGAACCTGGGAGGCGGAGGTTGCAGTGAGCTGAGATCGTGCCACTGCACTCCAGCCTGGGCAACAAGACGGAGACGCCATCTCAAAAAAAAAAAAGGAGTAAGTTCTATCAGTGGCTAGTGGTCAGGCAAGTCTAGCAATTCAGTGCCAGGGACATCAGCAGAAAGTATCAGAAACTATAGGTGCAGGGCCTGGACTTCAGAAGCTGAGTTCAGCCTCTGGAAGGACTTGGGTCATGAAGAACAGGGCAGAAACCAGTGTCATAGAAACTGAGCAGGGACTTGATACTCAATATCTGATTAAGGTGCTTGATCCAAAAAGCCCCAAGAATTTAAAACATTACTGGTCCCATTCTTGTTTGATGGCTCAACATATGGTCTATCTTCGTGACTATTTCATGCGCACTTAAAATATTTCTTCTTTTGTTAAGTGATGTGTTCTATAAATGTTAGCTAGGTCAAGTTGGTCAATAGTATTGTTCAAATCTTTGACATCCTTACTGATTTTCTGACTACTTATTTTACCAACTATCGGGTAAGAAGTGTTTATATCTCCAAATATAATTATGGATTTGTCTTTCTCCTTCAGTTTAGTCAATTTTGCTGCATGTATTTTGAAATTATATTATTCAGTGCAGACACATCAATGATTGTTACTTATTTTTTATGAATTGTTTACTTCATCATAATGAAATGTTTTTCTTCATCCTTTTATAAGGTTCTGAAGTCTACCCTGATATTTAGAAAGCCACTCTAGCTTTCTTTTTCCTTCTTTCTTTTTTTTTGAGATGGAGTCTCACTCAGTGATCATTCTATTTCTTTCCTTTGTATGTTATGTTTTTTCTCTGCCTACTTTTAATATTTTCTTCTTATCACTTCCCCCCAGCTATTTGATTGTGATATGCTGTGTGTATGTGTGTGTGTGTGTGTGTGTGTGTGTGTGTATTTATCTTGCATGAAGGTTTGTTGGGATTCTTGAAGCTACAAGTTAATAGTTTCTATTACATTTGGAAAATTTGAGCAATATTTTTGTTTAATATTATTTCGGTCACTCCCCCACTTCTGCATCTTGTAATCTCATTATACGACTTTCTATTGCCCTACAGGTCACTGAAACTTTGTTCAGTTTTTTCAATCTTTTTTGTCTCTGTGCTTTAGTTTGGATAGTTTCTATTACTATGTCTCCAGGTTCATTGATCTTTTCTTCTGCACTGCCTAAATTGTTGTTTAACTCTTTCAGTAAATTTTTTATTTCAAACATTATATTTTTCATCTCTAGAATTTCCATTTGGCTTGTATCTGTATCTCCCGTTTCTCTCTGTTTTTGCTTTTTTTTCTTTTTGCTAATTTTATCACCTCTGTCATTTCTGAGTTTGTTTTTAACTGACTGATTTTTCTTCTAGTCATGGATCACTTCTTAAAATTAAGAAAACTTCTTCGTATGTCTTGTAATTGTATTTTAGAGACAGAGTCTTGCTATGTTGCCCAGGCTAGATTAGAACTCCTGGCTCAAGCAACCTTCCAGCTTCAGCCTCCTAAGTAGCTGGGACTACAGGTGCACACAACCATTCTTGTCTACTATGGTGATTTTTGATTGGATGCTGGACATTTCAACATTTGTTGAGTGCTCAATTTTGCTTTTTTCTGTTTAAGTACGTTAGACTTTGTTCTGGCAGACAGTTAATTTATTAGAAGATCAGTTTGATCTGTCTGAAGCTTGTTTTTCACTTTTGTTATTTTAGGTCTAGAGTATCCTTTACTCTGGGACTAGGGTAGTCCTACAAGCAAGGTGTAGCCCTTCTGGGGTCTTTACTGAATGCCCCAGGTGCTTAATACAGTTTCTTCTTTCTGGTTGATTAAACTCAAATGTCTCCTAGGTCTGGATGAACTCTGGGAATTTTTCAGCTTGCAACTACTGGTAATAACTTCCCAGGATTTTTGTGAGGATTAAATTAAATAATGCGTATGAAGAGTATTGCAGGGGATTATGATTGGAAAGAGATGCACAAGGGGCTTCTGGGGTGCTGGCAATATATTTTTTCATCTGGGTGGTGGTTACATGTGTGTTTACTTTATAACTATTTGTTAAACTGAACTATTTTTATGTGTATGTTATACATCACAATAAAAATTAAAAGAAAACAAAGAATATAACATACTGCTGGCATATAGTAGATGCTCAATAAATGTAGCCAGCCTGATTACATGAGATAAGAGATGTAAAATAGCTGGCACAGAATCCAGCATACAGGGTTGGGGGAGAATCCTGGATAATTTCCTGTAAGTAAGCTTTTTATGGAAGTATAACCTAATAAAGAGAAATAAAGCATAAGCACATAGCTCCATATATTTTTCCAAAACAGAACACACCCAAGTAACCAGTAACCAGATCAAGAAATAGAACTTAATTGGTTCTTATTGTTAATGTAAAACAATATGGAATGGGATTTTCCTGATGTCTCATAATTTTGGTTAAATCCTCAAAGCTGATAAGAATTCCTCTTTATTTCTAAAGAATGATTTTAGGTATCCCCTCAAGGTTGTCTAAAAAATAGCAGAACTGGTCCTGTGACTATCAGCCTCTGTCATCCACCTTCAGCCTCATAGAAGCCTAGGATTTCTAAGGGAGCAAGAAGCACAGAAGCCTAGGAGTTCTAAGCAAGCAATCTTACAGATTACAGATTGCTTGCCTAGAAGCAGGGAAGGAGATGTGCTCTAGTGATGGGCTGAGAAGGAATCACAGTGATAAGAGCAAATTCCATGTGTTTCCGTGGAGCCAGGGCTGAAAGCTAAGAGAGTTCTTGGGAAGCCTGACATGCAGGCTTTGAAGTTTATGGGGTTGCAGAGGTGTTGGTGGTTGAGTGGTGGAGTGTTGGAGGTAGTTAATAGTAACATAGAGGCCAATGTTTGCTTCCTACCTAGAAAATCATCAAGGCAGGAGGAAGGCTAGAGAAGACCATGATGGCATGGTAAGGAATGAGAGCCACAGTTTGGTGGGGCAAAGTTATATGAATTTCCTGGCAGAGTGAACTCTGCAATAGGCAGTGAGATTTGAGCTGCCTTGATGGAGTTCCCTCCCATAGGGCATCCATCTTCTTCAGTTTTGTTTTTGTTTTTTTTTGAGACAGAGTCTTGTTCTGTCACCCAAGCTGGAGTGCAATGGCACCATCTCGGCTCACTGCAAATTCTGCCTCCTGGGTTCAAGCAATTCTCGTGCCTCAGCCTCCCGAGTAGCTGGGACTACAGGCGTGCCACCACGCCCAGCTAATTTTTGTATTTTTAGTAGAGATGGGGTTTCACCATGTTGACCAGGATGGTTTCGATCTCTTGACCTCGTGATCCACCTGCCTCAGCCTCCCAAGGTGCTGGGATTACAGGCGTGAGCCACGCAAGCCCAGCTGATCTTCTTCAGTGTTCATCCTGTAGCCACAGATCAGGCCTGAGGTGAGGGGGATTGGATGTGAGTTTCTTTGTTTACATCAGAGTAGAATTTTAAAAACATCCCCAAATGAGGCTATTCATACAATCACAAGAGCCTGAAAAACTTTAAGATATTCCTGAGGTGTCCAGGGCCTAAAAAAAGAGATCCAGCTGGCCAAGCACGGTGGCTCACGCCTGTAATCCCAGCACTGGGAGGCCGAGGCGGGCAGATCATGAGGTCAAGAGATCGAAACCATCCTGGTCAACATGGTGAAATCCCATCTCTACTAAAAATACAAAAATTAGCTGGTTGTGGTGGTGCGCCTGTAGTCTCAGCTACTCAGGAGGCTGAGGCACGAGAATTGCTTGAACTCGGGAGGCAGAGGTTGCAGTGAGCCGAGATTGCGCCACTGCACTCCAGCCTGGTGACAGAGCAAGACTCCATCTCAAAAGAAAATTAAAAAAAGGGATCCAGTAAGGCATGTTAAAGGACATTAGGAGAAAAAGTAAGCCATTTCCTGTTTGTATTTGTACCTCTTGAGTGCAGTCTGCTCTGTGTGTGTGTGTGTGTGTGTGCACCTAATCCTTCTGCTGGGCTATGACCACGTGTGGAGAATTTATCCTCCATTATAAGGTACACTTTTCTAGGATTAGAATTCACCAAATCCCATCTCTCTTCTGTCAACAGTGCTCGATAAATATAGGCAGATCTTTCTCTCTTCCCCTGCCCCCTTGCACTCCCCGCCCCGCCAGATGGAGTTTTGCTTTTATCACCCAGGCAGGAGGGCAGTGGCACGATCTCAGCTCACTGCAATCTCTGCCTCCCGGGTTCAAGCGATTCTCCTGCTTCAGCCTCCCAAGTAGCTGGGATTATAGGTACCTGCCACTACGCCCAGCTAATTTTTGTATTTTTAGTAGAGATGGGGTTTCGCCATGTTGGCCAGGCTGGTTTTGAACTCCTGACCTCAAGTGATCCACCCACGTCGGCCTCCCAAATTGCTGGGATTACAGGCATGAGCCACCACGACCAGCCTCTGCTCTTTCATTATTACTCGCTGAAGTATTCTGTATTTGAAGTTTTCCTTGATGATTCTCAGACTTTACCCTGTTTTAAAATCTCCTGCTTCCCCCACTCCCACCGGATACATTTTAAATTCATGCTTTCCATTAAAGGAGGTATCTTGGGCCCGTTCCTCGGAATTAATGAAGCAATCTTATTTATCAGCAACACACATACAGATTAGTCTACCTAATGGCAATTTGATATTTTGTATTTACCTCAGAATTTGTAAAATAGAATAAAAAGGTCGGGCACTGTGGCTCACGCCTGTAATCCCAGCACTTTGGGAGGCTGAGGCAGGCAGATCACCTGAGGTCAAGAGTTCAAGACCAGCCTGGGCAACATGGTGAAACCCTTGTTTCTACTAAAAAATACAAAAATTAGCCGGGCGTGGTGGCAGCACCTGTAATCCCAACTACTTGGGAGGCTGAGGCAGGAGAATTGCTTGAACCCAGGGGGCGGAAGTTGCAGTGAGCCAAGATGGTTCCACTGCACTCCAGCCTGGGTGACAGATCGAAACTCCGTCTCAAAAAAAGAATAAAAAAATAAAATAAAAATCATTGAAACTACATATTGTATTCAAATATAACATGTTTTAAACCTATTACAAAACATGCCTCTGGTCACGCTTGGTGAGGCTGCCCCTTACCCTTCAGTCCCCTCTGTTCCGGGGAAGGAGGGCTTCGGTCACAGCAGTCACCTGGAGGTACCAGACCCACCTGCTTTAGTACCTTTCTGCCCTGTCCAGCTCCCAGGAGTGAGCTTTCAAGACTACGTGTTGTATCAGTTTTGAATTCTCTTTTCCAACCCTGGACAGATGGCCCTGCTCTGGGTCTTGCGCCGTCCCTTCAGCAGCAGGTATCTGCCCTTTTAGAGGAGGGGAGTGGGTGATGGCTAGAAGAGATGGGAGGGGTCAGGGGTCTGGCAGAAACCGATAGGAAAAGAGGGAAGATTTGTGACAAGAGTGTCAAAGAGACAAAACAGGTATAGAGAAATGGTTTGCAGAGAGAGCCAAGAAGGGTGCATAAAGGTTTCATTTGAGAATGGTATTTATAGGCCAGGCGCAGTGGCTCACGCCTGTAATACCAGCACTTTAGGAGGCTGAGGCGGGTGGATCACCTGAGGTTGGGAGTTCAAGACCTGCCTGATTAACATGGAGAAACTCTGTCTCTGCTAAAAATACAAAAAATTAGCTGGGAGTGGTGGCACATGCCTGTAATCCCAGCTACTCAGGAGTCTGAGGCAAGAGAATCGCTTGAACCAGGGAGGCGGAGGTTGCAGAGAGCCAAGATCATGCCATTGCACTCCAGCCTGGGCAACAAGAGTGAAACTCTGTCTCAAAAAAAAAAAAAAAAAAAAAAAANCAAAAATACTGGTATTTAGGTACTTTAAAATAGTCCAGTGTTAAAAATTTGTATTGCAATCACAATTATTAATCTTCCTGGGAAGATGTCTTTGGGTGGCCAGTAATAGAGAATTTTATTTTGTTTACTACAACCTTTGGTCTCAAAGGTTTATGTCTTCTGACTTTTCCTTCAACCTTTGGGATTTGCCATATTTGGATCCTGCAATTTCACGATAAAGTGGAAAGAGTTTTTGAAGGTTTTAGAGTAAGACAGACCGGAGTTGTCTGTCTACTATTATTAATTGTAACTTTGGGCCCATTATATAACTCTCTGAGCCTTAATTCTCTCATTTGCAATTATCTACCTGAGATAGAAAATATTAAGCAATTAAATACAAATACAGAATAGGATATTTAAATCACTCAATGGTGTCTGGCACATAACAAGTGCTCAAGAAATGGTTATCAAACTTCTTGATATCGTTATATAAAGTATTCCATCATGTTAAAATATCTGTTTGGTTAATTATGTTCTGTTGCTGGAGGTTTTGGTGTTTCTAAGGTTTTACTTGTCTAAACTATTCAGAACAATCCTAGTATAGAAACTTTGGCTTAGAATGCAAGCTTTCTTAGTGCTGCATTCCTAGAGGTGAAATCAGTAGGTCAAAGGTGTAAGCAGCTTTCTAGCCAGCCAGTTGGTGCTGATAAAAATCAGACCAATTTCTGGCTGAGCGCAGTGGCTCATGCTTGTAATCCCAGCACTTTGGGAGGCTGAGGCAGGCGGATCACTTGAGGTCAGGAGTTTGAGACCAGCCTGACCAACATGGGGAAACCCTGTCTCTATTAAAAATACAAAAATTAGTCAGGCATGGTGGCACATGCCTGTAGTCCCAGGTACTTGGGAGGCTGAGGCAGGAGAATCGCTTGAACCCAAGAAGCAGAGATTGCACTAAGCCAAGATTGTGTCACTGCACTCCAGTCTGGGCAACAGAGTGAGTGAGATTCTGTCTCCAAAAAAAAAAAAAAAGACGAATTTGAAATGCAAATGTAATATCTAGGCGTATTTATTTCCAACGTCTGATCAATAATGATACCTTTAAAATATTTATATTTGTGTATCTTTGATTGTTAGTGAGGCAAAGCATTTTTCCTCTAGATGACTTGTCAAGCATTTTTCCTAATGATATCAGGCATCTCTAAATATCGCTTATCCAGAGACTGGTGATAGCTGTTCTTTTATATGAGGTTCAAATCTTCATACTTTTTTTTTTTTTGAGACTGAGTTCGATCTTGTCGCCCAGGCTGGAGTGCAATAGCATGATCTTAGCTCACCACAACCTCTGCCTCCTGGGTTCAAGCCTGCCTTAGCCTCCTGAGCAGCTGGGATTACAGGCGCCTGCCACCATGCCCGGCTAATTTTGTATTTTTAGTAGAGACGGGGTTTCTCCATGTTGGTTAAACTGGTCTTGAACTCCCGACTTCAGGTGATCCGCCCACCTCGGCCTCCCAAAGTGCTTGGAATTACAGGCGTGAGCCAACACTCCCGGCCTATTTTTATTTATTTATCTGGATGTTTTAACTTTTTCTATAGTGAATGCATAGGAACAATACACTGTTAAAAATAAGAAAAATATGACATAATGATCCGTAATGGTAATAAAATGAAATATAATAGGACAACGTGATTGTAATTTCATGACTAAGGGTTGATTAAAATATGTGGAGAAGTGTGGGTCATTATCTCACTGGTTTCTGTACATGGATTCCCAAGCTCTCTTGTTTGTTGAGACTGGAACATTTAACTCTTCTTAGTCATAACTCTGAAAGAACCCCATCAAGACTTGCATAACCAGGAATAGTGTTGGCCTAAGACAGATAGTTTGTTTGGATTTGCTAATTACATGACTATGTCACTTTAATAATTTTTTTCTTTTATTCTGTTGTCTTGACTAACACAGTGGCCATATTGTTAGTGGTATTTTAAGTAAAAGGGATGATTAGAGGAGTCCTGGTCTGATTTCTGCTTTTAATTGAAATGAGTTGACTTTGCATTGGGACATGATAGAGTAATAGGTACTGGATTTATCCTCCACTTTAGCAGTTAGAACTCTGGACAAAATAGAGAGCAACAGTTTTTGGAATTTGGATGGCAGGCAGTACAGACTGTGATGCTTGGGAGAAGGGAAACAAATGAGGTGAGTTCTACAATTGACCCAGTATATCATCTGGATGGAAATTCCAGAACCCAGTGTAGGAAGAGAGAACACAAGCAGAACCCAGCAATCTGTCTGAGTTAAAAACATAAATCAGAGCTTGTTCCAATGCAGCTGGAACTTGTGGGGCAGAGTACAGTAGAGGAGGGAGCTGCATAAAGAGAGAAGTCTGGATATTTACAGAGAGGCCTCTATAGGTCTTTGGTTGAATGATCTGCAGAGTAACTTAACTGCACACAAGAAAAAAAAATACAACACTAATTGATGAAATTCAGCAAAATCCAGCACTCAACAATGTAAAATCAACAATATCAAGCATCCAATAAAAAATTACCAGATATGCAAAGAACCTGGAAAATATGATCTATAGCCAAGAGAAAAATCAATCAATAGAAACAGACCCAGAAATGACAGAGACGAAGAATTAGAGGACAAACGTGTTAAAAAAACTTTTATAAATATGCTCCATATGTTCAATAAGGTAAAGGAAAACATGAGAGACAAATAGAATATCCAAAATGAATTCAAATGGAACTTCCAGAGATGAAAAATATAAGATAAAAAATATAGTAGATGAGACTAACAGTAGATTAGACACTGCAGAAGAAAAAAAATCCCAGTGAACCTGAAGATGTAACAATAGAAACTGTTTAAAATTAGGCACACAGAGAAAAAATTACTGAAAATAAATGAACAGAATAGTATGGCCTGTGGTACAATATGAGCAGTCATTGTAACTGAAGTTCTAGAAGAGAAGAGAGTTGAAGGGAAAAAACCCAGAAAAAAATTTGAAGAAATGACTTAATGACTTAAGTATTTTCTAATTTTGATGACAGCTATAAAGTCATGCACAATGAGTCCCAAACAGAATATACATAAAGAAAACCATGCTATGGCCCATTATAATAAAATTGCTAAAAACAAGTGATAAAAAGAAAAATGTAAAAGCAACCAGAGAAAAAGAGGGCACATGCTGTCCAGAGGAATAAAAATAAGATTGAGAATAAACTTCTCATCAGGAGCTATGCAAAGTAATATCTATATAAGGACTTATTAATTGCCTATTTAACATTCAGTTTAATAGGATATAAGTAATAGTTCTTCCTAAATTAAAACAATGATTGTTTTCTTTTTTATTTGTGATCTTCCTTTTTAAAAATTCAGCTAGAGATTTAAAATTTTGTTAATATTTTATAAAAATAAATTTTCTATAGTTTTTAAGATTAAAAATTAAAATTAATAAAAATTAAGATTTCTATAGTTTTAAATTCTTTTTATTTGTCTTTTCTTTGCTTAGTTTATTCTGGATTTTTAATTTTAATTTTTAAAGATAGTTATAAACTTGGCTTGTTAAGCTTGGCTTTTTTGTCTCCTTCCTTCCTTTCTCTCTCTCTCTTTCTTTCTTTCTTTCTTTCTTTCTTTCCTTCCTTCCTTCCTTCCTTCTTTCTTTCTTTTTCCTTCCTTCCTTCTCTTTCTTTCTCTCTCTCCCTCTCTCTCTCCCTCTCTCTGTCCCTCTCTCTCTCCCTCTCTCTGTCCCTCTCTCTCTCCCTCTCCTTCCTTCCTTCCTTCCTTCCTTCCTTCCTTCCTTCCTTCCTTCCNCTTCCTTCCTTCCTTCCTTCCTTCCTTCCTTCCTTCCTTCCTTCCTTCCTTCCTTCCTTCCTTCCTTCCCTCCTTCCCTTTCTCTCTCTATTTTTTTTGAAATAGGGTCTCACTCTGTCACCCAGGCTGGAGTGCAGTGGTGCAATCATGGCCCACTGCAGCCTCTAACTCCTGGGCTCAAGCGATCATCTCACCTCAGCACCCCAAACAGCTGGGACTACAGGCATGTGCCACCATGCCTGACTGCTTTTTTGTCTTTTTGTAGATACAACACTTTGCCATGTTGCCCAGGCCGGTCTCAAACTCCTGGGCTCAAGCTATCTGTCCATCTTGGCCTCCCAAAGTGCTAAGATTACAGGTGCAAGGCACCGCTCCCAGCCTGACTTTTCTATTTCTTTTTCCAAAGTCAACGTAAGCATTCATGGCCTTACCTTTGTTTTCTCATACTGCATTCATTTATTCATGTAATTATTTCAGCAAGTATTTGTTGGGCATCTACCTTATGTCAGGTACTTTGGCAAGTACTCTTGTTTCAAATATTTATGCATGACAATGTATCAACTAAGTCATGATACAGACCATATTCTTGCCAGTGTGTTGTGACTAGAAACATTTTGAAAGCATTATTTGGTCTGTATAGGTACTGAACACATAAAAGAAACACAGAGCAGACCCAAGAACTCAGCAAGCATAGATTGTGGGAATGTAGCGTTGCTGCTGCTGCTGGCTCTCCTTCATGCTTTAACAAACCCTGAGGGCCCATTGTCACATTAGGGAAGATTTGATCCCAACTTCCAGAAACTCACTCAAACTTGCTTAAGTGAAGAGACAGAAAACACAAAACATAAAGGTGTTTCACAGAACACAGGGGCTGGAGAGAGTCTCATGAAGCACCGGAAATGGGTGTTGGAAGGCCACCAGAAACCAAGCTGTCTCTTCCTCCTTCACCTCTCTTTGTGAGGCTCACTGGTCTTCTATTTTTGTTCTTTCTGAGATTGTGTATCATTTTTTTCCCTGTGCTTTTTTGTGTCCTCAGCCTCCCATACACCCTCTTAAGTACCTATAAAGCCTGACTTGAATGGCTATGTCAGATTTCAAATTTCCAGGAGAGACAATCTGATTGGCCCAGCTTGGTCAGGTGTCTATCCTTGGATCAATTAATTGCAGCCCAGAAAGTCAAAAATAACATTTCTGTGGAAATGACCTCTGTAGGAAAGGGCAGTTCTAAGGCAAACCCCCAAAGCAGTCTCCTACAACCATGTATTGTTGATGTTCACTGTGAGGACTCCCACGAATAGACGGATCATCACAAAATTCATTAGTTAATTAATAGCTATCTAACTCTAAGAAATAATTTGAGGCAGCTATATATGTTTTTTAAGAGCAGGAGTAGGAGTTTAATAAAATACTTTAGAGTAGGAAAGAAAGATGCACTTGGAAGAGACCCCAGTGGACACATGAAGGTCAAGTGCGGTGTTTAACCTTGATCCTAGGGCTTTGCACGTTGGCTCCTTTCCCATGATTCTTCCCTTAGGGTGGGCTGCCCACATGCACAGTGCCCTCCTTACCCTTGGG
This sequence comes from Theropithecus gelada, assembly GCF_003255815.1. Lineage (NCBI taxonomy): Eukaryota > Metazoa > Chordata > Mammalia > Primates > Cercopithecidae > Theropithecus > Theropithecus gelada. Next base: position 106,933,265 of record NC_037669.1, read on the forward strand.
AGGTGGGCAACCACAGTGTGTTTAGGAAACTGTATGCATGCCCATCTGAGGCTTCCTTTCCTTTTCCTGTGGAGTGCCTCAGAGAGTCATAGTCTGCCATTTTGTCAATGCACATGCCCGGGAAGTTGCTTCTCCCTGGCATCTGCATTCAATTAACATGCTAGTGCAACAGGTGTGGACCATCAGAAAATGGCCTCTTCCTGGTGCCAGCTGCCAATTTATCACTTTTAGAGAGACACTGTGATCCTTGCTGAACCGCCACCTGACATTCTTAGTGGGTGAGGGCAGAGCCCTCTCTTGCCCCACTCATGACTGTCTAATTAGCACTAACACCTCTCCCACCTCAAGAGCCCAGGACTCCAGATCTTTCGGGGAAAATGAATGAAGGTCAGTCTTCTGTAATTGCTTCCCACTGACAATGGGGCACTGGTGGTTCTGTGGGTCTTCACCTCTTGCTAGCTGTCAGTGCAGGAGGGTGACTCTATGACTCAGTGAAACTAGTATCTAGACATGTCCAAGGGAAACAGGCAGGTTTCACCTCCTTCCTATCCCAGTGATGGGCAGTCTAGGGGTCCCCTGTAGAATGGTGCCTTTGGACTATTGAGAGGATGATATCCCTTACTGAAAATCTTCTGGAGCTTGATAGCCTGAAGGTGAGAGGAGAGACAAATTGGGTCGTTAGAATTAGAAGAATGTTAAATCAAGATAAGGGGGTGAGGACAGCTTCAAAAATTCTGAAGCTGCTGACATGCCCAGGTAACTGGTGGCTATAGTCATGCTTGCTAAGACTTGGGTGCATGGGGCTGAGGCAGCGAATCTTAAAAGTATGAAGCATATTCAGGTGTAGACTTTAATATACTATGCCTGGAAAATAAATTTATTATGAAAATGCTTTAATATCACTTCTTGGCCTTTTGGTTAAAATCAAATGCAAAATGCTTGAATAGCTTGTAAACCCAACTAATGGAGAGCCTGAGACTGGAGAATCACTTGAGGTCAAGAATTCAAGCCCAGCCTGGGCAACACAGGGAGACCCTGTCCTAGCTACTCAGGAGGCTGAGGTGGGAGGATCACTTGAGCGCAGGATTTCAAGGCTGTAGTGAGCTATGAGTGGCACAGCCTGGGTGACAGTGAGATCTTATCTCTAAAAATAAATAAATGAAAAATTAATACGTTTTAACATAAAATTATTAACATTTTCACACATGACTCAGTAGTTTGAATTACTGTCTTAAGTGAAAAAAAATCTCATTTCTAATGTTTCCAGGTAAGTGCAGAGATTTTTTTTTTTTTTTTTTAGATGGAGTCTTACTCTGTCGCCCAGGCTGAAGTTCAGTGGCCCAATCTCGGCTCACTGTGAGCTCTGCCTCCTGGGTTCACATCATTCTCCTGCCTCAGCCTCCCGAGTAGCTGAGACTACAGGTGCCCGCCACCATGCCCGGCTAATTTTTTGTATTTTTAGTAGAGATGGGATTTAACCGTGTTAGCTAGGATGGTCTCGATTTCCTGACCTCATGATTCGCCCGCCTCAGCCTCCCAAAGTGCTGGGATTACAAGCGTGAGCCAGTGCAGAGATTTTTTAAAGTGACCATGTTGTTCATTTCTTTTTACCTACACAGTCTGAATTTTAGCCAAAACTACATCAGTAGAAAATGTTGTTATCAAACCAAACTGGGGTCTGCTTGCTCGACATAGTAAGGCCAAAACAGCCACACTGAGGTTTGCAGTGGGAGAAAAGAAGGAGTTTATTTGCAGGGTGCCAGGCAAGGAGAAGTGAGTAGCTCATGCTCCACACCCAACCCTCCAGATGGCTTATAGGTAAAGGTTAAAGGCAGGGAGGCAGAGGTTACAGGCACATTCTCAAGTCAGTACATGGAGGCTATACATTGGCTTGGACTGAAAGAGAAGGCTATCTTGAAGTCTGGGCTTGCAGGTCACAGGTCAATTGAAAGATTTCCTGATTTGTGATTGGTTAATGTATTAGTCTGTTCTTGCACTGCTATAAAGAAATACCCGATACTGGGTGATTTATAAGAAAAGAGATTTCATTGGCTCATGGTTCCATGCATGGGCTGTACAGGAGGCATGGTTAGGGAGGCCTCAGGAAACTTACAATCATGGTGGAAGGTGAAAGGGAAGCAGGCACATCTTTTTTTTTTTTGAGATGGAATTTCACTCTCGCCCAGGCTGGAGTGCAATGGTGCAATCTCAGCTCACCACAACCTCTACCTCCCAGGTTCAAGTGATTCTCCTGCGTCAGCCTCCCAAGTAGCTGGGATTATAGACATGCGCCACTGTGTCCGGCTAATTTTTGGATTTTTAGTAGGGACGGGGTTTCTCCATATTGGTCAGGCTGGTCTCGAACTCCTGACCTCAGGTGATCCAACCGCCTCAGCCTCCCAAAGTGCTGGGATTACAGGCTGAGCCACTGCGCCTGGCCTGAAGCAGGCACATCTTACATGGCCAGAGCAGGAGCCAGAGAGGGAGCGGGGAGGTGCTACACACTTCTACATGAGATCTCATGATAACCCACTCATTCACTATCACAAGAACAGCACCAAGGGGATGGTGCTAACCCATTCATGAGAACTCCGCCCCCATGATCTAATCACCTCCTACCAGGCCCTACCTCCAACACCAGGGATTACAATTCCAGGTGAGATTCGGTGGAGATGCAGATCCAAACCATATACATTAAGGAGGTGCTAAAAATTTGGCATCAGCAGAAAAGACCGTTAGCACTGGCTTGTGGGTGTGACCTCTGCCAGGACCCTGAGGAAGAAATTTAGAACAAAGAAGGGGTGTTGGAGTTCAGTCCTCATTTCCCCCTTGTCTGAGGTTCACATGCCAGTGGATCCCTTTGGTGGGGGTCCAGGTTTCTGAAAAAAACTCGGGGACATATGTTAAGATGTTTCTGTTGGAAACCAAGCATTCTCATGATTCCTTGGTTATTGTTTTAAGCTACTGTTTCCTTTTTGCTTATCAATTTGCTCATTTACTTTTCAGGGTTAGCTAGGTGCCTGGAATTTCCCTTGAAGAAACTCAAGATTTTTTTTCATCTCCATGCTTGAGGGGCCCACAGTCCTCTACGAGGGGTCCCTGCTCCATTTCAATGTCATAAAACAAGACTCGGTACATCCATTTGAATTTAACCAACAGAGGGAGCCAGTTTTAGATGTTTAAAATATTTTGGCCAATGTAATGTTTTAGTTAACGAATTGTTGAAATTTCATAAGGAAATGAAACTCAGTTGACTGGCTTTTACCAGGTGTTGCTATTTGAGTGTAGATAATTGTACCTCATGGCACGGGTGCTAAACATTTTATGTTAAGTATCTTCTTGTACTGGTAAATGAGGAGGGGAAGTGAAATATGGAACAAATCGTTACTCTGGACAGGAAGCAATAGAAAGGCAAATCAGCGTTGTTCTCGACTTGGTCCTTTGCATTGTTGTCATATTTCTACTGGAAATGCTTCACAGCAATGCCCTTTTAGATCATTATTTAGATGTTCAGTAAATATGTGGCCTGATATAGTTCACGCCCCAGCTGAGACTGAATGTTTCTGTTCCTCTGGGTAGAGACCTTGTACCTTGCATTAATTTGCATATGAATTCAAGTGACTAGGAAAGCGAGAGAGCTGCTGATTGCGAAGCCAAGCTTCCCACCTTTGGGGGAGAGGAGTTAATACTCCAACAGGCATAGGTGTATATATTTTTCTGTGCAATTATAATTGGGAAGTCGAATGTTAAGGGGAGGGTTAAGTAACAGCAAACTTCATTAGGTTGAGCTGGTCTGCACACCCAGGTGAAGTGGGGCTTAAGGGTAGGTGCAGCTTGGAAGACAAACCAAATAACTGCAAGCTAGATTCTTGGATAATCTGTATTTCTTTGGAGGGAAAGTAACAATTTATAAGACTGGGCTTTTCTTGGGAAGAACCTCAAGAGAATAAAAAGCTGCGCTCCTGTCAACCCCTCTGGAGCAGAGGTTATCCTGGAGATATAGATCAGCCCTGCAGGGATCAGCTTCTTCTCCAAAGAAAGAGCTCAGAGATGGCTGGAGGGATTCCATCCACAGGTCACTGGGGAGGGAGCATGCAAGCAGTTGTAGCCACAATATTGTGAAAACTGGCAGCTCTTCCTTGTAGGGGCATCAGCAAGATCCGTGCAGAACACTCCAGGAAAGGATGGCCAGGGGCGCGGTGGCTCACGCCTATAATCCCAGCACTTTGAGAGGCCGAGGTGGGCTGACCACTTGAGGTGAGTTCAACTGGCCAACATCGTGAAACCCTGTCTCTGCTAAAAATACAAAAATTAGCCAGGCATGGTGGTGGGCCCCTGTAATCCGAGTTACTCGGGAGGATGAGGCAGAATTGCTCGAACCTGGAAGGCGGAGGTTGTAGTAAGCCAAGATCTTGCTATTGCACTCCAGCCTGGGTGATGAGTGAGACTCCATCTCAAAACAAAAACAAAAACAAAAACAAAAACAAAAACAAAACACACACGCACACACACACACACACACACACACATACAAAAAGAAGAAGACTCCAGGAAAGGCTTTGCACTTTCAGTGAGTGGCAAGAGGATGCTTGTTCCTGTAGCTGTACCATCTCCCATTTCTATGGAATCCTCCCCACCTCCTTAAAAACTGGCTACTATATCTCTCATCTTTGGAAAAGCCTTCACTAGATCCCTCATATCCCTGCAGCTGACCATGTCTCTGTCCCTCTTTCCAGAAAACCAACTCAGAAGAGTTACTCTGCCTGCAATTCTTTACCTCCCTTCAGCCTACTCTTTTTCTGTGGGATGCTTTTGGCATTAAATAACAGAGAATTCTGAATCAACTGTGTAAAGTAAGATGGGGAGTTCATTAGCTCAAGCGACAAGAACTCCACAGGTGGAGCAGGCTCCAGACAGGGGCTCTGGCAATTCCCCTGACTCCACCCTCCTCTAGGAGGTTGGCTTTATTCTCAGGCTTGTGCCAAGATGGTTTCCACAGCTCTGGGGGTCACAGGCAGAAATGACAGTAGCTAATGGGAGAAGGGCAGAGATCTTCTTGTGTCTCTTTTCAAGATAAAAAGATACCTCTGGCCGGGCGCAGTGGCTCACTCCTGTAATCTAATCGCAGCACTTTGGGAGGCTGAGACAGGCGGATTAACTGAGGTCAGAAGTTCAAGACCAGCCTGGCCAACACGGAGAAACCCTGTCTCTACCAAAAACACAAAAATTAGGTGGGCATCGTGGTGCATGCCTGTAATCCCAGCTACTCGGAGGCTGAGGCAGGAGAATCGCTTGAACCCAGGAGGCGGAGGTTGTGGTGAGCCAAGATCATGCCATTGCACTTCAGCCTGGGCAGCAGAGGAAGACTGTCTCAAAAAATAAAAAAATGTAAAAAAAGAGAGATCTCCACAGAAATCCTTCAACAGACATCCCCTCACCTCTTGTTGGCCAGAATAATGGTATCACATGGCCATTGGCAAAGAAAAATGGATCATGGTATTTGATTTAAACCAGTGAGGATTTACAGTGGAGCTGGCAGTGGGGGTTCTGTTTGCAAAGAAAAAGGAGTGAATAGGCCGGGCGCGGTGGCTCAAGCCTGTAATCCCAGCACTTTGGGAGGCCGAGACGGGTGGATCACGAGGTCAGGAGATCGAGACCATCCTGGCTAACACGGTGAAACCCCGTCTCTACTAAGAAATACAAAAAACTAGCCGGGCGAGGTGGCGGGCGCCTGTAGTCCCAGCTACTCGGGAGGCTGAGGCGGGAGAATGGCGTGAACCCGGGAGGCGGAGCTTGCAGTGAGC